>NW_024470629.1:300000-412668 GCF_017639515.1 Carcharodon carcharias | reverse complement strand
CCCCCACCCCCACAGCAACTGTGTCCCTTAGACCATTACCCACGCCTCCACCCCCCCGAGACTGTCCCTAAACCCACCACCCACCACCCCCAAGACTATGTCCCTTAACCCAACACCCACCCCCCCGAGACTTTGTCCCTAAACCCAACACACCCACCCCGAGACTATATCCCTAAACCCACCACACACGCCCCCAATCCCCCCGGGACTGTCTCCCTAAACCCACCACCCTCGACCCCACCCCCCCGAGACTGTGTCCCTAAACCCACCACCCACGCCCCCAATCCCTTCGAGACTGTCTCCCTAAACCCACCACCCACGCCCCCACCACCCCGAGGTTGTGTCCCTAAACCCTCCACGCACGCCTCCACCCCCCGAGACTGTGTCCCTAATCCCACAACCCATGCCCCCACCCTCCCGAGACTGTGTCACAAAACCCACCACCCACACCCCCACCCCACGAGACTGGGTCCCTAGACCCACCACCCACGCCCCCACCTCCTCGAGTCTGTGTCCCTAAACCCACCAACCACGCCCCCTGAGACTATGTCCCTAACCCACCACCCACCCCCCGAGACTATTTCCCGAAACCCACCACCAACACCCCGAGACTATGACCCTAAACCCATCAACCACCCCCACGGAGACTATGTCCCAAACCCACCAACCAGCCCACCGAGACTATGTCCCTAAACCCACCACCAACCCACCTCCGAGACTATGTCCCTAAACCCATCACCCAACCCCCGAGACTATGTCCCTAAACCCACCACCAACCCACATCCGAGACTATGTCCCTAAACCCAACACCCAACCTCCGAGACTATGTCCCTAAACCCACCACTCACCACCCCGAGTCTGTGTCCCTAAAGCCACCTGACATGCACCCACCCCCCCGAGACTGTGTCCCTAAACCCACCACACAAGCCCCCACCCCCACAGCAACTGTGTCCCTTAGACCATTACCCACGCCTCCACCCCCCCGAGACTGTGTCCCTAAACCCACCACCCACCACCCCCAAGACTATGTCCCTTAACCCAACACCCACCCCCCCGAGACTTTGTCCCTAAACCCAACACACCCACCCCGAGACTATGTCCCTAAACCCACCACACACGCCCCCAATCCCCCCGGGACTGTCTTCCTAAACCCACCACCCTCGACCCCACCCCCCCGAGACTGTGTCCCTAAACCCACCACCCACGCCCCCAATCCCTTCGAGACTGTCTCCCTAAACCCACCACCCACGCCCCCACCACCCCGAGGTTGTGTCCCTAAACCCTCCACGCACGCCTCCACCCCCCGAGACTGTGTCCCTAATCCCACAACCCATGCCCCCACCCTCCCGAGACTGTGTCACAAAACCCACCACCCACACCCCCACCCCACGAGACTGGGTCCCTAGACCCACCACCCACGCCCCCACCTCCTCGAGTCTGTGTCCCTAAACCCACCAACCACGCCCCCCGATACTATGTCCCTAAACCCACCACCCACCCCCCCGAGACTATTTCCCGAAACCCACCACCCACACCCCGGTGACTATGTCCCAAAACCCAACACCCACCATCCCCGAGACTATGTCCCTAAACCCACAACCCAAACCCCGAGACTATGTCCCTAAACCCAACACCCACCCCCCCGAGACTTTGTCCCTAAACCTAGCACTCCCACCCCGAGAATATGTCCCTAAACCCACCACCCACCTCCCCGGGACTATGTCCCTAAACCCACCACCCACCCCCATGGAGACTATGTCCCTAAACCCACCACCCACATCCACGGAGACTATGTCCCTATAGCCGCCACCCACCACCCCAGAGACTATGTACCAAACCCATCACCCAGCCCACCGAGGCTATATCCCTAAACACACCACCAACCCCCCTACGCGACTATGTCCCTAAACCGACCACCCAACCCCCGAGACTATGTCCCTAAACCCACCACCCACACTCCCCGAGACTACGTCGCTCAATCAGACACCCACACCCCCCGGAGACTACGTCCCTAAACCCACCACCCACTCCACCGAGACAATGTCACTAAACCAACCACCCACCCCACCCGAGACTACATCCGTAAACCCACCACCCACACCACCGAGACTATGTCCCTAAACCCACTACCCACACCCCGAGACTATGTCCCTAAACCCACTACACACCCCCCGAGACTATGTACTTAAACCCACCACCCACCCCCCCGAGACTATGTCTCAAACCCACCACCCACCACTCCCGAGACTATGTCCCTAAACCCACCACACCCCCCCTGAGACTATGTCCCAAAAGCCAACACCCACGCCCCCGAGACTTTGCCCCTAAACCCAGCACCCCCACCCCGAGACTATGTCCCTAAACCCACCACTCACCCCCCACGGAGACTAAGTCCCTCAACCCACCACCCATCCCCCCGAGACTATGACCCTAAACCCATCACCCACCCCCACGGAGACTATGTCCCGAACCCACCAACCAGCCCACCGAGACTATGTCCCTTAACCCACCACCAACCCACCTCCGTGACTATGTCCCTAAACCCATCACCCAACCCCCGAGACTATGTCCCTAAACCCACCACCAACCCACCTCCGAGACTATGTCCCTAAACCCATCACCCAACCTCCGGGACTATGTCCCTAAACCCACCACTGACCCCCCGCCGAGACTATGTCACTAAACCCACCACCCACCCCACCCGAGAATACGTCCGTAAACCCACCACCCACACCCCCGAGACTATGTACCTAAACCCACCACCCACGCCCCCCGAGACTATGACCCTAAACCCACAACCCTCCCCCCCGAGTCTATGTCTCAAACCTACGACCCACCACACCTGAGACCATGTCCCTAAACCTACCATACCCCCCGAGACTATGTCCCAAAACCCAACACCCACCCCCCCTTAATTTTGTCCCTAAACCCAGCACTCCCACCCCGAGACAATGTCCCTAAACCCACCACCCACCCCCCCAAGGAGAGTATGTCCCTATACCCACCACCCACCCCACCGAGACTATGTCCCTAAACCCACCACCCATCACCCCCGAGACTATGTCCCAAACCCATCATCAGCCCACTGAGACTATGTCCCTAAACCCACCACTCACCACCCCGAGTCTGTGTCCCTAAAGCCACCTGACATGCACCCACCCCGCCGAGACTGTGTCCCTAAACCCACCACACAAGCCCCCACCCCCACAGCAACTGTGTCCCTTAGACCATTACCCACGCCTCCACCCCCCCGAGACTGTGTCCCTAAACCCACCACCCACCCCCCCGAGACTATGTCCCTTAACCCAACACCCACCCCCCGAGACTTTGTCACTAAACCCACCACCCACCCCACCCGAGACTATGTCCCTAAACCCACCACCCACGCCCCCCGAGACTATGACCCTAAACCCACCACCCATCCCCCCGAGACTATGTCCCTTAACCCAACACCCACCCCCCGAGACTTTGTCCCTAAACCCAGCACCCCCACCCCGAGACTATGTCCCTAAACCCACAACCCTCCCCCCTGAGTCTATGTCTCAAACCTACGACCCACCACACCTGAGACTATGTCCCTAAACCTACCACACCCCCCCGAGACTATGTCCCTAAACCCAACACTCCCCCCCCCTTAATTTTGTCCCTAAACCCAACACCCACACCCCCTGAGACTTTGTCCCTAAATCCACCACCCACCCCCATGGAAATTATGTCCCTAAACGCACCACCCACCCACCCGAGCCTATATCGCTAAAACCACCACACACGGCCCCAACCCCCACCGACTGTTTCTCTTAACCCACCTCCCACGCCCCCATCCACCATGAGACTGTGGCACTAAACCCACCACCCACGCCCCCACCCCCCGAAACTGTGTCCCTAAACCCTCCACCCACCCACCCACCCCCCCGCGAGTCTGTGTCCCTAAACTCAACAACCATGCCCACACCATCCCAGAGAATGTGTCCCTAAACACACCACCCAACCCCCCCGAGACTATGTCCCTAAACCCAACACCCACCCCCCCCGAGACTTTGTCCCTAAACCCACCACCCCAACCCCGAGACTATATCCCTAAACTGACCACCCACCCCCACGGAGACTATGTCCCTGAACCCACAACCCACACCACCGAGACTATGTCCCTAAACCCACCACCCATCACCCCCGAGACTATGTCCCAAACCCATCATCAGCCCACTGAGACTATGTCCCTAAACCCACCACTCACCACCCCGAGTCTGTGTCCCTAAAGCCACCTGACAACACCCACCCCCCCGAGACTGTGTCCCTAAACCCACCACACAAGCCCCCACCCCCACAGCAACTGTGTCCCTTAGACCATTACCCACGCCTCAATCCCCCCGAGACTGTGTCCCTAAACCCACCACCCACCCCCCCGAGACTATGTCCCTTAACCCAACACCCACCCCCCGAGACTTTGTCACTAAACCCACCACCCACCCCACCCGAGACTATGTCCCTAAACCCACCACCCACCCCCCCCGAGACTATGACCCTAAACCCACCACCCACCCCCCCGAGACTATGTCCCTTAACCCAACACCCACCCCCCGAGACTTTGTCCCTAAACCCAGCACCCCCACCCCGAGACTATGTCCCTAAACCCACAACCCTCCCCCCTGAGTCTATGTCTCAAACCTACGACCCACCACACCTGAGACTATGTCCCTAAACCTACCACACCCCCCTGAGACTATGTCCCTAAACCCAACACTCCCCCCCCTTAATTTTGTCCCTAAACCCAACACCCACACCCCCTGAGACTTTGTCCCTAAATCCACCACCCACCCCCATGGAAATTATGTCCCTAAACCCACCACCCACCCACCCGAGACTATATCGCTAAAACCACCACACACGCCCCCAACCCCCACCGACTCTTTTCCCACCTCCCACGCCCCCACCCACCATGAGACTGTGGCACTAAACCCACCACCCACGCCCCCACCCCCCGAAACTGTGTCCCTAAACCCTCCACCCACCCACCCACCCCCCCGCGAGTCTGTGTCCCTAAACTCAACAACCATGCCCACACCATCCCAGAGAATGTGTCCCTAAACACACCACCCACACCCTTGAGACTATGTCCCTAAACCCAACACCCAAACCCCCGAGATTATGTCCCTAAACCCAACACCCACCCCCCCCCCGAGACTTTGTCCCTAAACCCACCACCCCAACCCCGAGACTATGTCCCTAAACTGACCACCCACCCCCACGGAGACTATGTCCCTGAACCCACAACCCACACCACCGAGACTATGTCCCTAAACCCACCACCCACCCCTTCGAGTCTATGTCTCAAACCCACCACCCACCACACCCGAGACTATGTCCCTAAACCCACCACACCCCCACCGAGACTATGTCCCAAAACCCAACACACACACCCCCCGATACTTTGTCCCTAAACCCAGCACCCCCACCCCGAGAATATGTCCCTAAACCCACCCCCCACCCCCCATGGAGACTATGTCCCTAAACCCACCACCCACCCCCCCGAGACTATGTCTCTAAACCCACCACCCCCCCCCCCACGGAGACTATGTCCCTAAACCCACTACCCACCCCCATGGAAACTATGTCCCTAAACCCGCCACCCACCACCCCCTAGACTATGTCCCAAACCCACCAGCCAGCCCACTGAGACTATGTCCCTAAACCCATCACCAACCCCCCTCCGAGACTATGTCCCTAAACCGACCACCCAACCCCCGAGAATATTTGCCTAAACCCACCACCCACCCCCCCAAGACTATGTCCCTAAACTCACCACCCACACACCCGAGACTATGTCCCTATGCCCACCACCCACTCCCCCCGTGACTATGTCCCTAAACCCACCACCCACACCCCGGAGGCTATGTCACTAAACCCAACCCCCACCCCCCCGAGACTATATCCCTAAACCTACCACCCACCCCGCCCGAGACTATGACTCGAAATCCACCACCCACCCCCCCGAGACTATGTCCCTAAACCCACAACCCAACCCCCGAGACAATGTCCCAAAACCCACCACCCACCCACCCCGAGCCTGCGTCCCTAAACCCAACGCCCACACCCCCGAGACTATGTCCCTAATCCCAACACCCACCACCTCCGAGACTATGTCCCTAAACACACCACCCACCACCCTCCGATACTGTGTCCCTAAACCCACCACCCACCCCCCCGAGACTTGTCCCTAAAACCAACACCCACACCTCCGAGACTATGTCCCTAAACCCACCACCCACCACCTCCGAGACTATGTCCCTAAACCCACCACCCACCCCCCCGTGACAACGTCGCTAAACCAAACACCCACACCCACGAAAGACTACGTCCCTAAACCCACCACCCACTCCACCGAGACAATGTCACTAAACCCACCACCCACCCCACCCGAGACTACATCCGTAAACCCACCACCCACACCCCCGAGAGTATGTCCATAAACCCATCACACACGCCCCCCGAGACTATGTCCCTAAACCCACCACCCAGCCCCCCAGACTATGACCCTTAACCCAACAGCCACCCCCCCGAGACTTTGTCCCTAAACACACCACCCCCACCCCGAGACTATGTCCCTAAACACACCACCAACACCCGGCGAGTCTACGTTGCGAAACCAAACAGCCACACCCCCCGAAGACTATGTCCCTAAACCCACCTCCAACTCCACCGAGACAATGTCACTAAACCTAACACCCACCCCACCCGAGCCTACGTCCATAATCCCACCACCCACACCCCCGAGACTATGTCCCTAAACCCACCACACCGCCCCCGAGACTAGGTCCCAAAACCCAACACCCACACCCCCCGATAATTTGTCCCTAAACCCAGCACCCCCACCCCGAGAATATATCCCTAAACCCACCACCCACCCCCCATTGAGACTATGAACCTAAACCCACCACCCACCTCCCCGAGACTATGTCCCTAAACCCACCACCTACCCCTACGGAGACTATGTCCCTAAACCCACAACCCACCCCCAAGGAAACTATGTCCCTAAACCCGCCACCCACCACCCCCGAGACTATGTCCAAAACCCACCAACCAGCCCAAAGAGACTATGTCCCTAAACCCAACACAAACCCCACTCCGAGACTATGTCCCTAAACCGACCACCCAACCCCCGAGAATATGTCCTTAAACCCACCAACCACCCCCCCGAGACTATGTCCCAAAACCCAACACTCACCCCCCCGAGACTATGTCCCTAAACCCACCACCCACCCCCCCGAGACTATGTCCCTAAACCCACCACCCACCCCCACGGAGACTATGTCCCTAAACCCACCACCGAACCATCCCGAGACTATGTCCCTAAACCCTCACCCACCCCCCCAAGACTATGCCCCTAAACCCACCACCGACCACCACGGAGACTATGTCACTAAACCCACCACCCACCCCCCCGAGACTATGTCACCAAACCCACCACCCAGCCCACCGAGACTATTTCCCTAAACCCACCACCTACCACCCTCGAGACTATGTCCCTAAACCCACCACACCCCCCCGAGACAATGTCCCTAAACCCACCAGCCAACCACCCGAGACTATGTCCCTAAACCCACCACCCACCCCGCCCGATCCTATGTCCCTAAACCCACCACCCACCACCCCGAGACTATGTCCCTAACACACCACCCACCCCCTCCGAGACCTGTCCCTAAACCCACCACCCACCCCCCCGAGACTATGTCACTAAACCAACCACCCACACCCACGGAGACTATATCCCTAAACCCAACTCCCACCCCCCCGAGTCTATGTCCCTAAACCCACCACCCACCACCCCCGAGACTATGTCCCTAAACCCACCACACCCCCCCCGAGACTATGTCCCTATACCCTCCACTCACCACCCCGAGACTGTGTCCCTAACCCACCACACGCCCCCACCCCCCCGAGACTGTGTCCGTAAACCCACCTCACACGCCCCCACCTCACCGAGACTGTGTCCCTAAACCCACCACACAAGCCCCCAACCCCCGCAACTGTGTCCCTAAACCCATCACCCACGCCCCCACCCCCCCGAGACTGTGTCCCTAAACCCACCACCCACGCCCTTAATTCCCCCGAGACTGTGTCCCTAAACCCACCACCCACGCCCCCACCCCCCCCGAGACTGTGTCGCTAAACCCACCACCCACGCCCCCACCCCCCTGAGACTGTGTCGCTAAACCCACCACACAAGCACCGACCCCCTCCGCAACTGTGTCCCTAAACCCACCACACACGCCCCCACCCCCCCCAAGATTGTGTCCCTAAACCCATCACTCACGCACCTACCCCCGCGAGACTGTGTCCGTAAACCCACCACCCACGCATCGACACCCCCAAGACTGTGTCCCTAAACCCACCATCCACGCCCCCAATCGCCCCGAGACTGTGTCCCTGAACCCACCACCCACGCCCCCACCACCCCGACATTGTGTCCCTAAACCCACCACCCACCCCCACGGAGACTATGTCCTTAAACCCACAACCCACACCCCCAAGACTATGTCCCTAAAGCCACCACCCACCCCCCCGAGACTAAGTCTCAAACCCACCACTCAGCACACCCGAGGCTATGTCCCTAAACCCACAACACCCCCCCCGAGTGTATGTCCCAAAGCCGAACACCCCACCCCCGAGACTTTGCCCCTAAACCCAGCACCCCCACCCCGAGACTATGTCCCTAAACCCACCACCCACCCCCACGGAGACTATGTCCCTAAACCCACCACCCACCCCCCCGAGACTAAGTCTCAAACCCACCACTCAGCACACCCGAGGCTATGTCCCTAAACCCACAACACCCCCCCGAGAGTATGTCCCAAAGCCCAACACCCACCCCCCCGAGACTTTGTCCCTAAACCCAGCACCCCCACCCCGAGACTATGTCCCTAAACTCACCACCCACCCCAAAGGAGACAATGTCCCTAAACCCACCACCCACCACACCCGAGACTATGTCCCAAACCCACCAACCCGCCCACCGCGACTATGTCCCTAAACACACCACCAACCCACCTCCGAGACTATTTCCCTAAACCCACCACCCAACCCCCGAGACTACGTCCCTAAACCCAGCACCCACCCCCCCCGAGACTATCTCCCTAAATCCACCACCCACCCGCCGAGAGTATGTCCCTAACCCCAACACTAACCCCCCCGAGACTATGTCCCTAAACCCTACACCCACCCCCCCGAGACTTTGTCCCTAAAACCACCACACCCACCCCGAGACTATGTCCCTAAACCAACCACCCACCCCCAGGGAGACTATGTCCCTAAACCCAACACCCACCCCCCCGAGACTATGTCCGAAACCCAAAACCCACCACACCAGAGACTATGTCCCTAAACCCACAACACGCCCCCCGAGACTATGTCCCTAAACCCAACACCCAACACCCCCGAGACTTTGTCCCTAAACCCACCACCCACCCCCCCGAGACTATGTCCCTAAACCCACCACCCACCCCCACGAAGACTATGTCCCTAAACCAACCACCCACCCACCCCGAGACTATATCCCTAAACCCACCACCCACCCCGCAGAGACTATGTCAGCAAACTCACCACCCAGCCCACCGAGACTATGTCCCTAAACCCACCACACACCCCCGAGACTATGTCCCTAAAGCCACCACCCACCCCCCCGAGACTATGTCCCTAAACCAACCACCCACTCCCACGGAGACTATGTCCCGAAACCCACCACCCAACCCCCGAGTCTATGTCCCTAAATCCACCACCCTCCACCCCCGAGACTATGTCCCAAACCCACCACCCAGCCACCGAGACTATGTCCCTAAACCCACCACCCAACCCCCGAGACTATGTCCCTAAACACACCACCAACCCCCCGCGAGACTACGTTGCGAAACCAAACACCCACACCCCCCGAAGACTACGTCCCTAAACTCACCACCCACTCCACCGAGACAATGTCACTAAACCCACCACCCACCCCACCCGATACTACGTCCGTAAACCCACAACCCACACCCCCGAGGCTATGTCCCTAAACCCACCACCCATGCCCCCCCGAGACTATGTCCCTAAACGCACCAACCCCCCGAGACTATGTCCCAAAACCCAACACCCACCCCCACAGTGACTTTGTCCCTAAACCCAGCACCCCCACCCCGAGAATATGTCCCTAAACCCACCAACCATCTCCCACGGAGACTATGTCCCTAAACCCACCACCCACACCCACAGAGACTATGTCCCTAAACCCACCACCCACCCCCACGGAGACTATGTCCCTAAACCCGCCACCCACCACCCCCGAGACTATGTCCCAAACCCACCACCCAGACCACCGAGACTATGTCCCTAAACCCAACACCCACGCCTCCGAGACTTTGTCCCTAAACCCAGCAGCCCCACCCCGAGACTATGTCCCTAAACCCACCACTCACCCCCCATGGAGACTAAGTCCCTCAACCCACCACCCATCCCCCCGAGACTATGTCCCTAAACCCACCACCCACCCCCACGGAGACTATGTCCCAAACCCACCAACCAGCGCACCGAGACTATGTCCCTAAACCCACCACCAACCCACCTCCGAGACTATGTCCCTAAACCCATCACCCAACCCCCGAGACTATGTCCCTAAACCCACCACCAACCCACCTCCGAGACTATGTCCCTAAACCCATCACCCAACCTCTGAGACTATGTCCCTAAACCCACCACCGACCCCCCCCAGAGACTGCGTCACTAAACCCACCACCCACCCCACCCGAGACTACGTCCGTAAACCCACCACCCACACCCATGAGAATATATACCTAAACCCACCACCCACGCCCCCCGAGACTATGACCCTAAAACCACAACCCTCCCCCCCGAGTCTATGTCTCAAACCTACGACCCACCACACCTGAGACTATGTCCCTAAACCTACCACACCCCCCGAGACTATGTCCCAAAACCCAACACCCACCCCCCCTTAATTTTGTCCCTAAACCCAGCACTCCCACCCCGAGACAATGTCCCTAAACCCACCACCCACCCCCCCAAGGAGAGTATGTCCCTATACCCACCACCCACCCCACCGAGACTACGTCCCTAAACCCACCACCCATCACCCCCGAGACTATGTCCCAAACCCACCACCCAGCCCACCGAGACTATGTCCCTAAACCCACCACCCACCATCCCCGAGACTATGTCCCTAAACCCACCACTCACCACCCCGAGTCTGTGTCCCTAAAGCCACCTGACATGCACCCACCCCCCCAAGACTGTATCCCTAAACCCACCACACAAGCCCCAACACCCACAGCAACTGTGTCCCTTAGCCCATTACCCACGCCTCCACCCCCCCGAGACTGTGTCCCTAAACCCACCACCCCCATCCCGAGACTATGTCCCTAACCCCACAAAACCCCCCCACGGAGACTATGTCCCTAATCCCACAACCCTCCCCCCCGAGTCTATGTCTCAAACCTACGACCCACCACACCTGAGACTATGTCCCTAAACCTGCCACAACCACCCGAGACTGTGTCCCAAAACCCAACACCCAAACGCCCCTTAATTTTGTCCCTATAAACAGCACCCCCACCCCGAGACAATGTCCCTAAACCCACCACCCACCCCCCAAGGAGACTGTGTCCCTAAACCCACCACCCACCCCCACCCAAGACTATGTCCCTAAACCCACACCCCACCACCCCGAGACTTTGTCCCAAAACCCACCACCCACCCCCCCGAGACTATGTCCCTAAAACCACCACCCACCCCCCCGAGACTACATCACTAAACCAAACACCCACACCCCTGGAGACTACGTCCCTAAACCCACCAACCATCCCTTGAGACAATGTCCCTAAACCCACCACTCACCAACCCGATAATATGTCCCTAAACCCACCACCCACCCCCCCGAGTCTATGTCCCTAAACCCACCACCCGGCCCCGCCCGAGATTATGTCCCTAAACCAACCACCCACTCCCCTGAGTCAATGTCCCTAAATCCACCACCCACCCCCACCGAGGCTATGTCCCTAAACCCACCACCCACCACCCGAGACTATGTCCTTAAACCCACAACCCACCCCCCCGAGACTATGTCCCAAAACCCACCACCCAAACCCTCGATCCTATGTCCCTAAACCCAACACCCACCCCCCGTGAGACTATGTCCCTAAACACACCACCCAACCCCCTCCGAGACTATGTCCCTAAACCCACCACCCACCCACCTGGGACTATGTCCCTAAACCCACCACCCACCCCCCCGAGACTCCGTCGGTATACCAAACACCCACACACCCCGGAGACTACGTCCCTAAACCCACCAAACACTCCACTGAGACAATGTCCCTAAACCCACCATCCAACACATCCGAGACTATGTCCCTAAACCTACCACCCATCCCCCGAGACTATGTCCCTAAACCCACCACCCACCCGCCCGAGACTACATTGTTAAACCAAACACCCACACCCCAGGGAGACTACGTCCCTAATCCCAGCAATCATCCCCCGAGACAATGTCCATAAACCCACCACTCACCCACCCGAGACTATGTCCCTAAACCCACCACAAACCCCAAAGGAGAGGATGTCCCTAAACCCAACACCCACCCCCCGAGACTATGTCGCTAAACAGAACATCAACCCCCCCTGAGACTTTGTCCCTAAACCCACCACCCACCCCACCCGAGACTATGTCTCTAAACCCATCCACCAACACCCCCGAGACTATGTCCCTAAACACACCACCCACCCCCCCAAGACTATGTCCCAAAACCCACCATCCAACCCCTCGAACCTATGTTCCTAAACACACCACCCACCCGCCGGAGACTATATCCCTAAACCCACCAACCAACCCCCGAGATAATGTCCCTAAACCCAACAGTCACCCACCCGAGACTATGTCCCTAAACCCACCACAAACCCCCCCAGAGACAATGTCCCTAAACCCACCACCCAACACCCGAAACTATGTCCCTAAACCCACCACCCACGCCCCCGAAACTATGTCCCTAAACCTACCACCCACCACTCCGAGACTATGTCCCTAAACCCACCACCCACCCACCCGAGACTATGTCCCTAAGCCCACCACCCACCCCCCCGAGACTATGTCCCTAAACCCAAAACCTACCACCCCCGAGACTTTGTCCCTAAACCCACCACCCCCACACGGAGACTATGTCCCTAAAGCCACCACCCACCCCCACGGAGACTATGTCCCTAAACCCACCACCCACACCCCTGAGACTATGTCCCTAAACCCACCACCCACCCCCCCGAGAATATGTCCGAAACCCACCACCCACCACACCCGAGACTATGTCCCTAAACCCACCACCCCCCCCGAGACTATGTCCCTAAACCCAACACCCACACCCCCTGAGACTTTGTCCCTAAACCCACCACCCCCACCCCGAGACGATGTCCCTAAACTCACCACCCAGCCCCACGGAGACTATGTCCCTAAACACACCACCCACCCCCTCGAGACTATGTCCCTAAACCAACCACACACGCCCCCACCACCCCCGACTGTGTCCCTAAACCCACCTCCCACGCCCCCACCCCCCACGAGACTGTGGCACTAAACCCATCACCCACACCCCCACCCGCCAAGACTGTGTCCCTAAGCACACCACCCACACCCTCCGAGACTAAACCAAACACCCACACCACCCGGAGACTACGTCCCTAAACCCAAAACCCACTCCACCGAGACAATGTCCATGAAACCACCACCCACCCCACCCGAGACTACGTCTGTAATCGCACCACCCACACACCCGAGACTATGTCCCTAAACACACCACCTTCCCCACCGAGACTATGTCCCTAAACACAACAAACACCCCCCCGAGACTTTGACCCTAAACCCACCACACCCACCCCGAGAATATCTCCCTAAACCCACCACACATCCCCACGGAGACTATGTCCCTAAACCCACCAGCCACACACCCGAGACTATGTCCCAAACCTACGACCCACCACACCCGAGACTATGTCCCTAAACCCACCACCCAAACCCTCGATCCTATGTCCCTAAACCCAACACCCACCCCCCGTGAGACTATGTCCCTAAACACACCACCCACCCCCCTCCGAGACTATGTCCCTAAACCCACCACACACCCACCTGGGACTATGTCCCTAAACCCACCACCCACCCCCCCCCGAGACATCGTCGGTATACCAAACACCCACACACCCCGGAGACTACGTCCCTAAACCCACCAAACACTCCACTGAGACAATGTCCCTAAACCCACCATCCAACACATCCGAGACTATGTCCCTAAACCTACCACCCATCCCCCGAGACTATGTCACTAAACCCACCACCCACCCGCCCGAGACTACATCGCTAAACCAAACACCCACACCCCCCGGAGACTACGTCCCTAATCCCAGCAATCATCACCCGAGACTATGTCCCTAACCCCACCACAAACCCCAAAGGAGAGTATGTCCCTAAACCCACCACCCACCCCCCCAGAGACTATGTCCCTAAACCCACCACTCATCCCCCCGAAACTATGTCCCTAAACCCACCACCCACCCCCCCGAGACTATGTCCCTAAACCCAACAGCCACACCCCCCGAGACTTTGTCCCTGAACCCACCACCCCCACCCTGAGACTATGTCCCTAAACCCAACACCCACTCGCCCTAGACTATGTCCCTAACCCCACCACCCATCATCCTGAGATTATGTCCCAAACCCACTACAAAGCCCGCCGAGACTATGTCCCTAAGCCCACCAAACACCCGCACGGACCCTATGTCCCTAAACCCACCACCCACCCCCCCCGAGACTATGTCCCTAAACCCACCACCCAGCACCCCCTGAGAATATGTCCCTAAAGCCACCACCCACCCTCCGAGACTATGTCCCTAAACCCACCACCCACCCCCTTTGAGATTATGTCCCTAAACCCACCACCCACCCACCCGAGACTATGTCCCAAAACCCACCACCCAACCCCTCGATCCTATGTTCCTGAACCCAACACCCACCCCCCCCGAGACTATGTCCCTAAACCCAACACCCACCCCCCCGAGACTATGTCCCTAAACCCACCACCCGGCCCCGCCCGAGATTATGTCCCTAAATCCACCACCCACCCCCACCGAGGTTATGTCCCTAAACCCACCACACACCCACCCGAGACTATGTCCCTAAAGACACAACCCACCCCCCCGAGACTATGTCCCAAAATACACCACCCAAACCCTCGATCCTATGTCCCTAAACCCAACACCCACCGCCCGTGAGACTATGTCCCTAAACACACCACCCACCCCCCTCCGAGACTATGTCCCTAAACCCACCACCCACCCACCCGGGACTATGTCCCTAAACCCACCACCCACCCCCCCCGAGTCTCCGTCGGTATACCAAACACCCACACACCCCGGAGACTACGTCCCTAAACCCACCAAACACTCCACTGAGACAATGTCCCTAAACCCACCATCCAACACATCCGAGACTATGTCCCTAAACCCACCACCCACCCGCCCGAGACTACATTGCTAAACCAAACACCCACACCCCCGGGAGACTACGTCCCTAATCCCAGCAATCATCCCCCGAGACAATGTCCCTAAACCCACCACTCACCCACCCGAGACTATGTCCCTAAACCCACCACAAACCCTAAAGGAGAGTATGTCCCTAAACCCAACACCCACCCCCCGAGACTATGTCGCTAAACACAACATCAACCCCCCCTGAGACTTTGTCCCTAAACACACCACCACCACCCAGAGACTATGTCCCTAAACTCACCACCCAGCCACACCCGACTCTATGTCCCTAAACGGACAACCCACCCCCCCGAACTATGTCCCTAAACCCACCACCCACCCCCACCCAAGACTATGTCCCTAAACCCACACCCCACCACCCCGAGACTTTGTCCCAAAACCCACCACCCACCCCCCCGAGACTATGTCCCTAAAACCACCACCCACCCCCCCGAGACTACATCACTAAACCAAACACCCACACCCCCTGGAGACTACGTCCCTAAACCCACCAACCATCCCCTGAGACAATGTCCCTAAACCCACCACTCACCAACCCGATAATATGTCCCTAAACCCACCACCCACCCCCCCGAGACTATGTCCCTAAACCCACCACCCACTCCCCCGAGTCAATGTCCCTAAATCCACCACCCACCCCCACCGAGGCTATGTCCCTAAACCCACCACCCACCCACCCAAGACTATGTCCTTCAACCCACAACCCACCCCCCCGAGACTATGTCCCAAAACCCACCACCCAAACCCTCGATCCTATGTCCCTAAACCCAACACCCACCCCCCGTGAGACTATGTCCCTAAACACACCACCCACCCCCCTCCGAGACTATGTCCCTAAACCCACCACCCACCCACCCGGGACTATGTCCCTAAACCCACCACCCACCCCCCCCCGAGACTCCGTCGGTATACCAAACACCCACACACCCCGGAGACTACGTCCCTAAACCCACCAAACACTCCACTGAGACAATGTCCCTAAACCCACCATCCAACACATCCGAGACTATGTCCCTAAACCTACCAACCATCCCCCGAGACTATGTCCCTAAACCCACCACCCACCCGCCCGAGACTACATCGCTAAACCAAACACCCACACCCCCCGGAGACTACGTCCCTAATCCCAGCAATCATCCCCCGAGACAATGTCCCTAAACCCACAACTCACCCACCCGAGACTATGTCCCTAAACCCACCACAAACCCCAAAGGAGAGTATGTCCCTAAACCCACCACCCACCCCCCCCGAGACTATGTCCCTAAACCCACCACTCACCCCCCCGAAACTATGTCCCTAAACCCACCACCCACCCCCCCGAGACTATGACCCTAAACCCAACACCCACACCCCCCGAGACTTTGTCCCTGAACCCCCCACCCCCACCCTGAGACTATGTCCCTAAACCCTACACCCTCTCGCCCTAGACTATGTCCCTTACCCCACCACCCATCATCCTGAGATTATGTCCCAAACCCACTACAAAGCCCGCCGAGACTATGTCCCTAAACCCACCAATCACCCGCATGGACCCTATGTCCCTAAACCCACCACCCACCCCCCCGAGACTATGTCCCTAAACCCAACACCCAGCACCCCCTGAGAATATGTCCCTAAAGCCACCACCCACCCCCCGAGACTATGTCCCTAAACCCACCACCCACCCCCTTTGAGACTATGTCCCTAAACCCACCACCCACCCACCCGAGACTATGTCCCAAAACCCACCACCCAACCCCTCGATCCTATGTTCCTGAACCCAACACCCACCCCCCTTGAGACTATGTCCCTAAACCCAACACCCACCCCCCCGAGACTATGTCCCTAAACCCACCACCCGGCCACGCCCGAGATTATGTCCCTAAATCCACCACCCACCCCCACAGAGGCTATGTCCCTAAACCCACCACACACCCACCCGAGACTATGTCCCTAAAGCCACAACCCACCCCCCCGAGACAATGTCCCAAAACCCACCACCCAAACCCTCGATCCTGTGTCCCTAAACCCAACACCCACCCCCCGTGAGACTATGTCCCTAAACACACCACCCACCCCCCTCCGAGACTATGTCCCTAAACCCACCACCCACCCACCCGGGACTATGTCCCTAAACCCACCACCCACCCCCTCTGAGTCTCCGTCGGTATACCAAACACCCACACACCCCGGAGACTACGTCCCTAAACCCACCAAACACTCCACTGAGACAATGTCCCTAAACCCACCATCCAACACATCCGAGACTATGTCCCTAAACCTACCACCCATCCCCCGAGACTATGTCCCTAAACCCACCACCCACCCGCCCGAGACTACATTGTTAAACCAAACACCCACACCCCCGGGAGACTACGTCCCTAATCCCAACAATCATCCCCCGAGACAATGTCCCTAAACCCACCACTCACCCACCCGAGACTATGTCCCTAAACCCACCACAAACCCTAAAGGAGAGTATGTCCCTAAACCCAACACCCACCCCCCGAGACTATGTCGCTAAACACAACATCAACCCCCCCTGAGACTTTTTCCCTAAACACACCACCACCACCCAGAGACTATGTCCCTAAACCCACCACCCACCCCCACCCAAGACTATGTCCCTAAACCCACACCCCACCACCCCGAGACTTTGTCCCAAAACCCACCACCCACCCCCCCGAGACTATGTCCCTAAAACCACCACCCACCCCCCCGAGACAACATCACTAAACCAAACACCCACACCCCCTGGAGACTACGTCCCTAAACCCACCAACCATCCTTTGAGACAATGTCCCTAAACCCACCACTCACCAATCCGATAATATGTCCCTAAACGCACCACCCACCCCCCCGAGTCTATGTCCCTAAACCCACCACCCGGCCCCGCCCGAGATTATGTCCCTAAACCAACCACCCACTCCCCCGAGTCAATGTCCCTAAATCCACCACCCACCCCCACCGAGGCTATGTCCCTAAACCCACCACCCACCCACCCGAGACTATGTCCTTAAACCCACAACCCACCCCCCAGAGACTATGTCCCAAAACCCACCACCCAAACCCTCGATCCTATGTCCCTAAACCCAACACCCACCCCCCGTGAGACTATGTCCCTAAACACACCACCCACCCCACTCCGAGACTATGTCCCTAAACCCACCACCCACCCACCTGGGACTATGTCCCTAAATCCACCACCCACCCCCCCGAGACTCCGTCGGTATACCAAACACCCACACACCCCGGAGACTACGTCCCTAAACCCACCAAACACTCCACTGAGACAATGTCCCTAAACCCACCATCCAACACATCCGAGACTATGTCCCTAAACCTACCAACCATCCCCCGAGACTATGTCCCTAAACCCACCACCCACCCGCCCGAGACTACATCGCTAAACCAAACACCCACACCCCCCGGAGACTAAGTCCCTAATCCCAGCAATCATCCCCCGAGACAATGTCCCTAAACCCACCACTCACCCACCCGAGACTATGTCCCTAAACCCACCACAAACCCCAAAGGAGAGGATGTCCCTAAACCCAACACCCACCCCCCGAGACTATGTCGCTAAACAAAACATCAACCCCCCCTGAGACTTTTTCCCTAAACCAACCACCACCACCCAGAGACTATGTCCCTAAACTCACCACCCAGCCACTCCCGACTCTATGTCCCTAAACGGACAACCCACCCCCCCGAACTATGTCCCTAAACCCACCACCCACCCCCACCCAAGACTATGTCCCTAAACCCACACCCCACCACCCCGAGACTTTGTCCCAAAACCCACCACCCAACCCCCGAGACTATGTCCCTAAAACCACCACCCAACCCCCCCGAGACTACATCACTAAACCAAACACACACACCCCCTGGAGACTACGTCCCTAAACCCACCAACCATCCCCTGAGACAATGTCCCTAAACCCACCACTCACCAACCCGATAATATGTCCCTAAACCCACCACCCACCCCCCCGAGACTATGTCCCTAAACCCACCACCCGGCCCCGCCCGAGATTATGTCCCTAAACCAACCACCCACTCCCCCGAGTCAATGTCCCTAAATCCACAACCCACCCCCACCGAGGCTATGTCCCTAAACCCACCACCCACCCACCCGAGACTATTTCCTTAAACCCACAACCCACCCCCCCGAGACTATGTCCCAAAACCCAACAGCCAAACCCTCGATCCTATGTCCCCAAACCCAACACCCACCCCCCGTGAGACTATGACCCTAAACACACCACCCACCCCCCTCCGAGACTATGTCCCTAAACCCACCACCCACCCACCCGGGACTATGTCCCTAAACCCACCACCCACCCCCCCCGAGACTCCGTCGGTATACCAAATACCCACACACCCCGAAGACTACGTCCCTAAACCCACCAAACACTCCACTGAGACAATGTCCCTAAACCCACCATCCAACACATCCGAGACTATGTCCCTAAACCTACCACCCATCCCCCGAGACTATGTCCCTAAACCCACCACCCAACCGCCCGAGACTACATCGCTAAACCAAACACCCACACCGCCCGGAGACTACGTCCTTATTCCCAGCAATCATCCCCCGAGACAATGTCCCTAAACCCACCACTCACCCACCCGAGACTATGTCCCTAAACCCACCACAAACCCCAAAGGAGAGTATGTCCCTAAACCCACCACCCACCCCCCCCGAGACTATGTCCCTAAACCCACCACTCACCCCCCCTGAAACTATGCCCTAAACCCACCACCCACCCCACCGAGACTATGTCCCTAAACCCAACACCCACACCCCCCGAGACTTTGTCCCTGAACCCACCACCCCCACCCTGAGACTATGTCCCTAAACCCAACACCCACTCGCCCTAGACTATGTCCCTAACCCCACCACCCATCATCCTGAGATTATGTCCCAAACCCACTACAAAGCCCACCGAGACTATGTCCCTAAACCCACCAACCACCCGCACGGACCCTATGTCCCTAAACCCACCACCCACCCCCCTGAGACTATGTCCCTAAACCCACCACCCAGCACCCCCTGAGAATATGTCCCTAAAGCCACCACCCACCACCCGAGACTATGTCCCTAAAACCACCACCCACCCCCTTTGAGACTATGTCCCTAAACCCAGCACCCACCCACCCGAGACTATGTCCCTAAACCCACCACCCGGCCCCGCCCGAGATTATGTCCCTAAACCAACCACCCACGCCCCCGAGTCAATGTCCCTAAATCCACCACCCACCCCCACCGAGGCTAAGTCCCTAAACCCACCACACACCCACCCGAGACTATGTCCCTAAAGCCACAACCCACCCCCCCGAGACTATGTCCCAAAACCCACCACCCAAACCCTCGATCCTATGTCCCTAAACCCAACACCCACCCCCCGTGAGACTATGTCCCTAAACACACCACCCAACCCCCTCCGAGACTATGTCCCTAAACCCACCACCCACCCACCCGGGACTATGTCCCTAAACCCACCACCCACCCACCCCGAGTCTCCGTCGGTATACCAAACACCCACACACCCCGGAGACTACGTCCCTAAACCCACCAAACACTCCACTGAGACAATGTCCCTAAACCCACCATCCAACACATCCGAGACTATGTCCCTAAACCTACCACCCATCCCCCGAGACTATGTCCCTAAACCCACCACCCACCCGCCCGAGACTACATTGCTAAACCAAACACCCACACCCCCGGGAGACTACGTCCATAATCCCAGCAATCATCCCCAGAGACAATGTCCCTAAACCCACCACTCACCCACCCGAGACTATGTCCCTAAACCCACCACAAACCCTAAAGGAGAGTATGTCCCTAAACCCAACACCCACCCCCCGAGACTATGTCGCTAAACACAACATCAACCCCCCCGAGACTTTGTCCCTAAACACACCACCACCACCCAGAGACTATGTCCCTAAACTCACCACCCAGCCACACCCGACTCTATGTCCCTAAACGGACAACCCACCCCCCCGAACTATGTCCCTAAACCCACCACCCACCCCCACCCAAGACTATGTCCCTAAACCCACACCCCACCACCCCGAGACTTTGTTCCAAAACCCACCACCCACCCCCCCGAGACTATGTCCCTAAAACCACCACCCACCCCCCCGAGACTACATCACTAAACCAAACACCCACACCCCCTGGAGACTACGTCCCTAAACCCACCAACCATCCCCTGAGACAATGTCCCTAAACCCACCACTCACCAACCCGATAATATGTCCCTAAACGCACCAACCACCCCCACGAGACTATGTCCCTAAACCCACCACCCGGCCCCGCCCGATATTATGTCCCTAAACCAACCACCCACTCCCCCGAGTCAATGTCCCTAAATCCACCACCCACCCCCACCGAGGCTATGCCCCTAAACCCACCACCCACCCACCCGAGACTATGTCCTTAAACCCACAACCCACCCCCCCGAGACTATGTCCCAAAACCCACCACCCAAACCCTCGATCCTATGTCCCTAATCCCAACACCCACCCCCCCGTGTGACTATGTCCCTAAACACACCACCCAGCCCCCTCCGAGACTATGTCCCTAAACCCACCACCCACCCACCTGGGACTATGTCCATAAACCCACCACCCACCCCCCCCGAGACTCCGTCGGTATACCAAACACCCACACACTCCAGAGACTACGTCCCTAAACCCACCAAACACTCCACTGAGACAATGTCCCTAAACCCACCATCCAACACATCCGAGACTATGTCCCTAAATCTACCACTCATCCCCCGAGACTATGTCCCTAAACCCACCACCCACCCGCCCGAGACTACATTGCTAAACCAAACACCCACACCCCCCGGAGACTACGTCCCTAATCCCAGCAATCATCCCCCGAGACAATGTCCCTAAACCCACCACTCACCCACCCGAGACTATGTCCCTAAACCCACCACAAACCCCAAAGGAGAGTATGTCCCTAAACCCAACACCCACCCCCCGAGACTATGTCGCTAAACACAACATCAACCCCCCCGAGACTATGTCCCTAAACCCACCAACCACCCCCCCCGAGACTCCGTCGGTATACCAAACACCCACACACCCCGGAGACTACGTCCCTAAACCCACCAAACACTCCACTGAGACTATGTCCCTAAACCCACCATCCAACACATCTGAGACTATGTCCCTAAACCTACCACCCATCCCCCAAACTATGTCCCTAAACCCACCACCCACCCCCACCCAAGACTATGTCCCTAAACCCACACCCCACCACCCCGAGACTTTGTCCCAAAACCCACCACCCACCCCCCCGAGACTATGTCCCTAAAACCACCACCCACCCCCCCGAGACTACATCACTAAACCAAACACCCACACCCCCTGGAGACTACGTCCCTAAACCCACCAACCATCCCCTGAGACAATGTCCCTAAACCCACCACTCACCAACCCGATAATAAGTCCCTAAACCCACCACCCACCCCCCCGAGACTATGTCCCTAAACCCACCACCCACACCCCCCGAGACTATGTCCCTAAACCCAACACCCACACCCCCCGAGACTTTGTCCCTGAACCCACCACCCCCACCCTGATACTATGTCCCTAAACCCAACACCCACTCGCCCTAGACTATGTCCCTAACCCCAACACCCATCATCCCGAGACTATGTCCCAAACCCACTACAAAGCCCACAGAGACTATGTCCCTAAACCCACCAACCACCCGCACGGAGCCTATGTCCCTAAACCCACCACCCACCCCCCCTAGACTATTCCCTAACCCCACCACCCACCATCCCGAGACTATGTCCCAAACGCACTACACAGCCCACCGAGACTATGTCCCTAAACCCACCCCCCGGGACTGTGACCCTAAACTCACCTCCCACGCCCCCACCCCCGCCAAGACTGTGTCACTAAACCCACCACTCACGCCCCCAACTCCCGAGACTGTGTCCCTAAACCCACCACCCACCACCCACGCCCCCACCCCGCCGAGACTGTGTTCCTAAACCCACCGCCCACACCCCCACCCCACCGATACTGTGTCCCTAAACCCTCCACTCACGCCCCCAATCCCCGCGAGACTGTGTCCGTAAACCCACCACGCACGCCCCACCCCCCGAGACTGTGTCCGTAAACCCATCACCCACGCCCCCAGCACCCGGAGACAATGTCCCTAAACCCACCAGTCACCGCCCCGAGAATATGTCCCTAAACCCACCACCCACCCCCCCGAGACTATGTCCCAAAACCCACCACCCAGCACCCCCCGAGATTATGTCCCTAAAGCCACCACCCACCCCCCGAGACTATGTCCCTAAACCCACCACCCACCCCCACTGAGAGTATGTCCCTAAACCCACCACCCACCCACCCGAGACTATGTCCCAAAACCCACCACCCAACCCCCCGAGACTATGTCCCTAAACAAACCACCCAACCCCCCCGAGACTACGTCGCTATACCTAACACCCACACACCCCGGAGACTACATCCCTAAACCCACCAACCATCCTCTGAGACAATGTCCCTAAACCCACCACTCACCCACCCGAGTCTATGTCCCTAAACCCACCCCCCCCCGAGACTATATCGCTAAACCCACCAATCACCCCCCCGAGACTATGTCCCTAAACCCACCACCCACGCCCCCGAGACTATGTCCCTAAACCCACCACCCACCCCCCCGAGACAATGTCCATAAACTCACCACACACCCCCCCCGAGACTTTGTCCCTAAACACACCACCCCCACCCTGAGACTATGTCCCTAAACCCACCACCCACACCCACGGAGACTATGTCCCTAAACCCACCACCCAACCCCCGAGACAATGTCCCTAAACCCACCACCCACCATCACGAGACTATGTCCCAAACCCACCACCCAGCCCACCGAGACTGTGTCCATAAACCCACCTCCCACCACCCCCGAGACTTTGTCCCTAAACCCACCAACCCCACCCCGAGACTATGTCTCTAAACCCACCTCCCACGCCCCCACCCCCGCCTAGACTGTGTCACTAAACCCACCACTCACGCCCCCACTCCCCAAGAATGTGTCCCGAAACCCACCACACACGCACCCACCCCCCCTCGAGACTGTGTCCCTAATCTCAACAACCATGCCAACACCCTCGCAGAGACTGTGTCCCTTAACACACCACCCACGCCACCACCCCCCCGAGACTGTGTCCCTAAACGCCCCACCCACTCCCGCACACACCCCGAGACTGTGTCCCTAAACACACAACACACGCACACATCCCCCGCGACTGTGTCCCTATACCCACGTCCCACGCCGCACCCCCCCGAGACTATGTCGCTAAACCTTCCACCCACGCCCACACCACAGCCTAGACTGTGTCCCTAAACCCTCCAGCCATGCCCCCAATCCCCGTGAGAATGTGTCCGTAAACCCATCACCCATGCCCCCACCCCTCCGAAACTGTGTCCCTAAAACCACCACCCACGCCCCCAGCACCCTGAGACTGTGTCCCTAAACCCACCACCCACGCCCACACCCCCACGAGATTGTGTCCCTAATCCCATGGCCCATGACCCCACCCTCCCAAGACTGTGTCCCTAAACACACCACAAACGCCCCAACCCCCGAGACTGTGTCCCTAAACCCACCACCCATGCCCCCACCTCCTCGAGTCTGTGTCCCTAAACCCACCAACCACAGCCCCCGAGACTAAGTCCCTAAACCCACCACCCACCCCCCCAAGACTATGTCCCTTAACCCACCTCCCACCCCCCCGAGACTATGTCTCTAAACCCACCACCCACCCCCCCGAGTCTATGTCCATAAACTCTCCACCCACACACCCAAGACTATGTCTCTAAGCCCTCCACCCACTCCCCCCATGACTATGTCTCTAAACTCACCACTCACTCCACCGAGACAATGTTACTAAACACACCACTCACCCCCCTCCGAGACTATGTCCCTAAAACCACCACCCACCCCCCCGAGACTACATCACTAAACCAAACACCCACACCCCCTGGAGACTAATTCCCTAAACCCACCAACCATCCCCTGAGACAATGTCCCTAAACCCACCACTCACCAACCCGATAATATGTCCCTAAACCCACCACCCACCCCCCCGAGACTATGTCCCTAAACCCACCACACACCCCCCCGAGACTATGTCCCTAAACCCACCACCCACACCCCCCGAGACTATGTCCCTAAACCCACCACTCACCCCCCCCGAAACTATGTCCCTAAACCCACCACCCACCCCCCCGAGACTATGTCCCTAAACCCAACACCCACCCCCCGTGAGACTATGTCCCTAAACACACCACCCATCCCCCTCCGAGACTATTTCCCTAAACCCACCACCCACCCACCCGGGACTATGTCCCTAAACCCACCACCCACCCCCCCCCGAGACTCCGTCGGTATATCAAACACCCACACACCCCGGAGACTACGTCCCTAAACCCACTAAACACTCCACTGAGACAATGTCCCTAAACCCACCATCCAACACATCCGAGACTATGTCCCTAAACCTACCAACCATCCCCCGAGACTATGTCCCTAAACCCACCACCCACCCGCCCGAGACTACATCGCTAAACCAAACACCCACACCCCCCGGAGACTACGTCCCTAATCCCAGCAATCATCCCCCGAGACAATGTCCCTAAACCCACCACTCACCCACCCGAGACTATGTCCCTAAACCCACCACAAACCCCAAAGGAGAGTATGTCCCTAAACCCACCACCCACCCCCCCCGAGACTATGTCCCTAAACACACCACCCACCCCCCCGAGACTATGTCCCTAAACCCACCACCCAGCACCCCCTGAGAATATGTCCCTAAAGCCACCACCCACCCCCCGAGACTATGTCCCTAAACCCACCACCCACCCCCTTTGAGACTATGTCCCTAAACCCACCACCCACCCACCCGAGAATATGTCCCAAAACCCACCACCCAACCCCTCGATCCTATGTTCCTGAACCCAACACCCACCCCCCCGAGACTATGTCCCTAAACCCAACACCCACCCCCCTGAGACTATGTCCCTAAACCCACCACCCGGCCCCACCCGAGATTATGTCCCTAAACCAACCACCCACTCCCCCGAGTCAATGTTCCTAAATCCACCACCCACCCCCACCGAGGCTATGTACCTAAACCCACCACCCGCCCACCCGAGACTATGTCCCTAAACCCACAACCCACCCCCCCGAGACTATGTCCCAAAACCCACCACCCAAACCCTCGATCCTATGTCGCTAAACCCAACACCCACCCCCCGTGAGACTATGTCCCTAAACACACCACCCACCCCCCTCCGAGACTATGTCACTAAACCCACCACCCACCCACCCGGGACTATGTCCCTAAACCCAACACCCACACCCCCCGAGACTTTGTCCCTGAACCCACCACCCCCACCCTGAGACTATGTCCCTAAACCCAACACCCATCATCCCGAGACTATGTCCCAAACCCACTACAAAGCCCACCGAGACTATGTCCCTAAACCCACCACCCACCCCCACTGAGACTATGTCCCTAAACCCACCACCCACCCACCCGAGACTATGTCCCAAAACCCACCACCCAACCCCCCGAGACTATGTCCCTAAACAAACCACCCAACCCCCCCGAGACTACGTCACTATACCTAACACCCACACACCCCGGAGACTACATCCCTAAACCCACCAACCATCCTCTGAGACAATGTCCCTAAACCCACCAATCACCCCCCCGAGACTATGTCCCTAAACCCACCACCCACGCCCCCGAGACAATGTCCCTAAACCCACCACCCACCCCCCCGAGACAATGTCCATAAACCCACCACCCACCCCCCCGAGACAATGTCCATAAACCCACCACACACCCCCCCCGAGACTTTGTCCCTAAACACACCACCCCCACCCCGAGACTATGTCCCTAAACCCACCACCCACACCCACGGAGACTATGTCCCTAAACCCACCACCCAACCCCCGAGACAATGTCCCTAAACCCACCACCCACCATCACGAGACTATGTCCCAAACCCACCACCCAGCCCACCGAGACTGTGTCCATAAACCCACCTCCCACCCCCCCAGAGACTATGTCCCCAAAAGGGTCACCCACCCACCCCCCCCACACCACCCCCCCAGAGACTATGTCCCCAAAAGGGTCACCCACACTCCCCTCCACACCGCCACCCCAGATAGTATGTCCCCTAAAGGGTCACCCAACCACCACCCCAACACCACCACCCCAGAGACTATGTCCCCAAAAGTGTCACCCACCCACCCCCCCACACGACCCCAGGGACTATGTCCCCAAGTGGGTCACCCACCCACACGCCAAAACCACCCCCCCCAGAGACTATGTCCCCAAAAGGGTCACCCACCCACCCCCGCACACCACCCCCCCAGAGACTATGTCCCAAAAAGGGTCACCCACACACCCTCCCACACCGCCACCCCAGAGACTATGTCCCCAAAAGGGTCAGCCACCCACATGCCCACACCACCACCCCAGAGAATATGTCCCCAAAAGGGTCACACACCCAAACACCCACACCACCCCCCCAGAGACTATGACCCAAAAGGGTCACCCACCCACCACCCCCCACACCACCCCCCCAGAGACTAGGTCCCCAAAAGGGTAACCCAACCACACCCCACACACCAACCCCCCAGAGACTATGACCCCAAAAAGGGTCACCCACCCACACCCCCAAACCACCCCCCCAGACACAATGTCCCCAAAAGGGTCACCCACCCACACCCCCACACCACCCCCCCATTGACTACGTCCCCAAAAGGGTCACCAACCCACCATCCCACACAACCCCCCCAGAGACTATGTCCCCAAAAGGGTCACCCACCCACACCACCACACCAGCCCCCCAGAGACTATGTCCCCGAAAGGGTCACCCACCCACCCCCCCACACCACCCACCAGAGACTATGTCCCCAAAAGGGTCACCCACCAATGCCCCACACCCCCACCTAGGGACTATGTCCCCAAAAGAGTAACCCACCCGCCCCCCACAGCCCCCCAAAGAGAATATGTCCCCAAATGGGTCACCCACACACCCCCCCCACACCAACACCCCAGAGACTATGTCCCCAAAAGGTTCACCCACCCACCCCACCACACAACCAAACCAGAGACTATGTCCCCAAAAGGGTCACCCTCCCACCCACTCCCACACCGCCCCAGAGACTATGTCCCCAAAAGGATCACCCACCCGCCCCCCCAAACCACACAACCAGAGACTATGTCCCCAAAAGTGTCACCCACCCACGCACCCCACACCACCCCCCAGAGAGTATGTCCCCAAAAGGGTAACCCACCCACCCCCCCACAACATCTCCACCAGAGACTATGTCCCCAAAATGGGCACCCACCCACCCCCCCACAACACCCCCACAGAGACTATGTCCCCAAAAGGGTCCCCCACCCACCCCCACACACCAACCCCCCAGAGATTATGTCCCCAAAAGGGTCACCCACCCAACCCCCCACACCAACCCCCCAGAGACTATTTCCCCAAAAGGGTCACCCACCCAACCCCACACACAACCCCCCCAGAGACAATGTCCCGAAAATGGTCACCCACCCACACCCCCACACCACCCCCCCAGAGACTATGTCACGAAAAGGTTCACCCAACCACCCCCCCACACCACCCCCCCAGAGACTATGTTCCCCAAAGTGTCACCCACCCACCCCCCCACACCACCCCCCCAGAGACTATGTCGCCAAAAGGGTCACCAACCCAATCCCCCACACCACGCCCCCAGAGACTATGTCCCCAAAAGGGTCACCCACTCACAACCCCACACCACCCCCCAGAGACTATGTCCCCAAAAGGGTCACCCACCCACACCCACACACCATCCCCCCAGAGACTATGTCCCCAAAAGGGTCACCCACCCACACCCCCACATGGAACCACCCCAGAGACTATGACACCAAAAGGGTTCACCCACCCAACCCCCCCACACCACCCCCACAGAGACTATGCCCCAAAAGGTTCACCCAACCACACACCCCACACACCACGTCCCCAGAGACTATGTCCCCAAAAGCGTCACCCACCCACCCCTTCCACACCACCCCCCCAGAGACTATGTCCCCAAAAGGGTCAGCCACCCACCGCCCCAACACCACCCCCGCAGAGACTATGTCCCCAAAATGGTCACCCACCAAGCCCACCCACACCCCCCCCCAGAGACTATGTCCAAAAAAGGGTCACCCACCCAACCCCACACACCACCGCCCCAGAGGCTCTTTCCCCATAATGGTCACCCACCCAACCCCCACACCACCCCACCAGAGACTATGTCCCCAAAAGGGTCACACACCCACACCCCAACACCACCTCCCCAGAGACTATGTCCCCAAAAGGGTCACCCACCCACCCACCCACACCACCCCCCCAGAGACTATGTCCCCAAAAGAGTCAACCACCCACCCCCCCCACACCACCCGCCTGAGACTATGTCCCCAAAATGGTCACCCACCAAGCCCACCCACACCACCCCCCCAGAGACTATGTCCCAAAAGGGGTCACGCACCCACCCCCACACACCACCCCCCCAGAGGCTCTGTCCCCATAATGGTCACACTTCCAACCCCCACACCACCCCCCCCGAGACTATGTCCTCAAAAGGGTCACCCACCCAAACCCCCACACCACCCCCCCAAAGACTATGTCCCCAAAAGGGTCACACACCCACTCCCCCACACCACCACCCCAGAGACTATGTCCCCAAAAGGGTCACATACCCACCCCCCCCATACCACCACCCGAGAGACTATGTCCCCAAAAGGGTCACCCACCCTCCCCAGCACACCACCCTCCCAGAGAATATGTCCCCAAAATGGTCATCCACCCACACCCCCACAAGACCACCCCAGAGACCATGTCCCCAAAAGGGTCAACCACCCACACCCCCCACACCACCCCCCCCAGAGACTATGTCCCCAAAAGGTTCACCCACCCACCTCCCACCCACGCCACACCCCCAGAGATATGTCACCAACAAGGTCACCAACCCACACCCCCACATGCCACCACCCCAGAGACTATGACACCAAAAGGGTTCACCCACCCAAACCCTCCACACCACCCCCACAGAGACTATGCCCCCAAAGGTTCACCCAACCACGCCCCAAACACACCACGTCCACAGAGACTATGTCCCCAAAAGCGTCACCCACCCACCCCTTCCACACCACCCCCCCAGAGACTATGTCCCCAAAATGGTCACCCACCAAGCCCACCCACACCCTCCCCAGAGACTATGTCCCAAAAAGGGTCACCCACCCACCCCCACACACCACCCGCCCAGGGGCTCTTTCCCCATAATGGTCACCCACCCAACCCCCACACCACCCCCCCAGAGACTATGTCCCCAAAAGGGTCACCCACCCAAACACCCACACCACCCCCCAGAGACTATGTCCCCAAAAGGGTCACACCCACCCCCCCACACCACCTCCCCAGAGACTATGTCCCAAAAAGGGTCACACACCCACCCACCCACAACACCCCCCCAGAGACTATGTCCCCAAAAGCGTCACCCACCCAAACCCCCACACCACCCCCCCAGAGAATATGTCCCCAAAAGGGTCACACACCCACCCCCCCACACCACCACCCCAGAGACTATGTCCCAAAAAGGGTCACACACCCACCCCGCCTCACCACCCCCCCAGTGACTATGTCCCCAAAAGGGTCACACACCCACCCCCCCACACCACCTCCCCAGAGACTATGTCCCCAAAAGGGTCACCTACCCACCCACCCACACCACCCCCCCAGAGACTATGTCCTCAAAAGGGTCACCCACCCACCACCCCACACCAGCCCCCCCGAGACTATGTCCCCAAAAGGTTCACCCACCCACACCACAACACCAACACACCAGAGACTATGTCCCCAAAAGGGTCACACACCCAACCCACCACACCACCACCCCAGAGACTATGTCCCCAAAAGGGTCACCCACCCGCCCCGCCACACCACCCCCAAAGGGACGACGACCCCAAAAGGATCACCCACCCACTCCCCCCACATCACCCCCCCAGAGACTATGTCCCCAAAAGGGGCACTCACACAACCCCCCACACACAACCCCCCAGAGACTGTTTCCAAAAAAGGGTCACCCACCGACCCCACCCCACACCACCCACCAGAGACTATGTCCCCAAAAGGGTCACCCACCCACCCCAGCACACCTCCCTACCAGAGAATATGTCCCCAAAATGGTCACCCAGTCACACCATCACAAAACCCCCCCAGAGATCATGTCCCCAAAAGGGTCACCCAACCCACACACCCACCTGCCACCCCCCCAGAGACTATGTCCCCAAAAGGGTCACACACCCACCCCCCCACAACACCTCCCCAGAGACTATGTCCCCAAAAGGGTCACCCACCCACCCACACCAAACCCCAGAGACTATGTCCCCAAAAGAGTCAACCACCCACCCCCCCACACACCACCCGCCCAGAGACTATGTCCCCAAAATGGTCACCCACCAAGCACACCCACACCACCCCCCCCAGAGACTATGTCCCAAAAAGGGTCACCCACCCACCCCAACACACCACCCCCCCAGAGGCTCTGTCCCCATAATGGTCACCCACCCAACCCCCACACCACCCCCACTGAGACTATGTCCCCAAAATGGTCACCCACCAAGCCCACCCACACCACACCCCCAGACACTATGTCCCAAAAAGGGTCACCCACCCACCTCCACACACCACCCCCCCAGAGGCTCTGTCCCCATAATGGTCACCCACAAAACCCCCACACCACCCCCCCTGAGACTATGTCCCCAAAAGGGTCACCCACCCAAACCCCCACACCACCGCCCCAGAGACTAGGTCCCCAAAAGGGTCACACACCCACACCCCCACACCACCACCCCAGAGACTATGTCCCAAAAAGGGTCACACACCCAACCCCCCACACCACCCCCCCAGTGACTATATCCCCAAAAGGGTCACACACCCACACCCACACACCACCTCCGCAGAGACTATGTCCCCAAAAGGGTCACCCACCCACCCACCCACACCACCCCCCCAGAGACTATGTCCCCAAAAGAGTCAACCACCCCCCCCCCCGAGACTATGTCCCCTAAAGGGTCACCCACCCACCACCCCACACCACCCCCCCAGAGACTATGTGCCCAAAAGGTTCACCCACCCACACCACAACACCACCACCCCAGAGACTATGTCCCCAAAAGGGTCACACACCCACCCCACCACACCACCATCCCAGAGAGTATGTCCCCAAAAGGGTCACCCACCCGCCCTGCCACACCACCCCCAAAGGGACGACATCCCCAAAAGGGTCACCCACCCACCACCCCCACATCACCACCCCAGAGACTATGTCCCCAAAAGGGGCACTCACACACCCCCCCACACACAACCCCCCCAGAGACTATTTCCAAAAAAGGGTCACCCACCCACCCAACCCCACTTCACCCACCAGAGACTATGTCCCCAAAAGGGTCACCCACCCACCCCAGCACACCTCCCTCCCAGAGAATATGTCCCCAAAATGGTCACCCAGCCACACCCCCACAAGACCCCCCCAGAGATCATGTCCCCAAAAGGGTCACCCACCCACACGCCCACCTGCCACCCCCCCAGAGACTATGTCCCCAAAAGGGTCACACACCCACCCCACCACAACACCTCCCCAGAGACTATGTCCCAAAAAGGGTCACCCACGCACCCACACCACCCCCCCGAGACAATGTCCCCAAAAGAGTCAACCACCCACCCCCCCCACACCACCCGCCCAGAGACTATGTCACCAAAATGGTCACCCACCAAGCACAACCACACCACCCCCCCAGAGACTATGTCCCAAAAAGGGTCACCCACCCACCCCAACACACCACCCCCCCAGAGGCTCTGTCCCCATAATGGTCACCCACCAAACCCGCACACCGCCCCAACTGAGACTATGTCACCAAAATGGTCACCCACCAAGCCCACCCACACCACACCCCCAGAGACTATGTCCCAAAAAGGGTCACCCACCCACCCCCACACACCACCCCCCCAGAGGCTCTGTCCCCATAATGGTCACCCACCCAACCCCCACACCACCCCCCTGAGACTACGTCCCCAAAAGGGTCACCCACCAAAACCCCACACCACCCCCCCAGAACTATGTCCCCAAAAGGGTCACACACCCACCCCCCCACACCACCACCCCAGAGACTATGTCCCAAAAAGGGTCACACACCCACCCACCCACACCACCCCCCCAGAGACTATGTCCACAAAAGTTTCACTCACCCACCCACCCACACCACCCCCCCAGAGACTATGTCCACAAATGAGTCTACCACCCAACCCCCCACACCACCCCCCCAGAGACTATGTCCCCAAAAGAGTCTACCACCCACCCCCCCACACCACCCCCACAGAGACTATGTCCCCTAAAGGGTCACCCACCCACCCCCACACCACCCCCCCAGAGACTATGTCCCCAAAAGGTTCCCCCCCCACCCCACAACACCACCACCCCAGAGACTATGTCCCCAAAAGGGTCACACACCCACCCCACCACACCAACACCCCAGAGACTATGTCCCCAAATGGGTCACCAACCCACCCCACCCACAGCAACCCCCCAGAGACTATGTCCGCAAAAGGGGCACCAACCCACCCCCCCACACACAAACTCCCTAGAGCATATGTCCCCAAAAGGGTCACCCATCTCCCCCCACACCACCTCCCAGAGACTATGTCCCCAAAAGGGTCACCCACCCACCCCCCACACATCACCCCCCCAGAGACTATGTCCCCAAAAGGGGCACTCACACACCCCCCCACACACAACCACCCCAGAGACTATTTCCAAAAAAGGGTCACCCACCCACCCCACCCCACACCACCCACCATAGACTATGTCCCCAAAAGGGTCACCCACCCACCCCAGCACACCTCACTCCCAGAGAATATGTCCCCAAAATGGTCACCCAGCCACACCCCCACAAGACCCCCCCAGAGATCATGTCACCAACAGGGTCACCCACCCACACCCCCACCTGCCACCTCCCCAGAGACTATGTCCCCAAAAGGGTCACACACCCACCCCCCCACAACACCTCCCCAGAGACAATGTCCCCAAAAGGGTCACCCACCCACCCACACCACTCCCCCAGAGACTATGTCCCCAAAAGAGTCAAACACCCACCCCCCCACACCACCCGCCCAGAGACTATGTACCCAAAATGGTCACCCACCAAGCACACCCACACCACCCCCCCAGAGACTTTGTTCCAAAAAGGGTCACCCACCCACCCCAACACACCACCCCCCCAGAGGCTCTGTCCCCATAATGGTCACCCACCCAACCCCCACACCACCCCCCCCTGAGACTATGTCCCCAAAAGGGTCACCCACCCAAACCCCCACACCACCCCCCCAGAGACTATGTCCCCAGAATGGTCACACACACACCCCCCCACACCACCCCCCCAGAGACTATGTCCCCAAAAGAGTCAACCACCCACCCCCCCACATCACCCCCCCAGAGACTATGTCCCCAAAAGGGTCACCCACCCACCCCCCACACCACCCCCCCAGAGACTATGTCCTCAAAAGTGTCACCCACCCACCCCCCAACACCAACCTCCCCCGAGACGATGTCCCCAAAAGGTTCACCCACCCACACCACAACACCACCCCCCCAGAGACTATGTCCTCAAAAGGGTCACCCACCCACCCCCCCACACCAACCCCCCCCACGAGACTATGTCCCCAAAAGGTTCACCCACCCACACCACAACACCACCACCCCAGAGACTATGTCCCCAAAAGGGTCACACACCCAGCCCCCCCACATCACACCCCCAGAAACTATGTCCCCAAAAGGGGCACTCACCCACCCCCCAAACACAACCCCCCCAGAGACTATGTCCAAAAAAGGGTCAGCCATCCACCCCACCCCACAGCACCCACCAGAGACTATGTCCCCAAAAGGGTCACCCACCCACCACAAACCCACACCACCCCCCAGAGACTATGTCCCCAAAAGGGTCACCCAACCACCACCCCCACCACACCACCACCCCAGAGACTTTGTCCCCAAAAGTCTCAACCACCCACACCCCCAACGCCACCCCCCCCCAGAGACTATGTCCCCAAAAGGGTCACCCACCCACCCCCCCCACACCACACCCCCAGAGACTATGTACCCAAAATGGTCACCCACCAAGCACACCCACACCACCCCCCCAGAGAATATGTTCCAAAAATGGTCACCCACCCACCCCAACACACCACCCCCCCAGAGGCTCTGTCCCCATAATGGTCACCCACCCAACCCCCACACGACCCCCCCCTGAGACTATGTCCCCAAAAGGGTCACCCACCCAAACCCCCACACCACCCCCCCAGAGACTATGTCCCCAGAATGGTCACACACCCACCCCCCCACACCACCCCCCAGAGATTATGTCCCCAAAAGAGTCAACCACCCACCCCCCCACATCACCCCCCCAGAGACTATGTCCTCAAAAGGATCACCCAACCACGCCCCACACCACCCCCCCAGAGACTATGTCCTCAAAAGTGTCACCCACCCACCCCCCCACACCAACCCCCCCCCGAGACTATGTCCCCAAAAGGTTCACCCACCCACACCACAACACCACCCCCCCAGAGACTATGTCCTCAAAAGGGTCACCCACCCAAACCCCACACCAACCCCCCCGAGACTATGTCCGCAAAAGGTTCACCCACCCACACCACAACACCACCACCCCAGAGACTATGTCCCCAAAAGGGTCACACACCCACCACCCCCACATCACCCCCCCAGAAACTATGTCCCCAAAAGGTGCACTCACCCACCCCTCCAAACACAACCCCACCAGAGACTATGTCCAAAAAAGGGTCACCCATCCACCCCACCCCACACCACCCACCAGAGACCATGTCCCCAAAAGGGTCACCCACCCACCACAAACCCACACCACCCCCCAGAGACTATGTCCCCAAAAGGGTCACCCAACCACCACCCCCCCCACACCACCACCCCAGAGACTTTGTCCCCAAAAGTTTCAACCACCCACACACCCAACGCCACACCCCCCAGAGACTATGTCCCCAAAAGGTTCACCCACCCACCCCCCCCCACACCACACCCCCAGAGACTATGTCCCCAAAAGGGTCACCCACCCACCTCAACCACACCACCCCCGCAGAGACTATGTCACCAAAAGGGTCACCAACCCACCCCACCCACACCACCCCCCCAGAGACTATGTCCCCAAAAGGGTCACCCACCCGCCCCGCCACACCACCCCCAAAGGGACGACGTCCCCAAAAGAGTCACCCACCCCACCCCCACATCACCCCCCCAGAGACTATGTCCCCAAAAGGGGCACGCACCCACCCTCCCACACACAACCCCCCCAGAGACTATGTCCAAAAAAGGGTCACCCACCCACCCCAACCCTCACCACCCACCAGAGACTATGTCCCCAAAAGGGTCACCCACCCACCCCAGCACACCACCCTCCCAGAGAATATGTCCCCAAAATTGTTACCCACCCACACCCCCACAAGACCCCCCCAGAGACCATGTCCCCAAAAGGGTCACCCACCCACAACCCCCACACCACCCCCCCCCAGAGACTATGTCCCCAAAAGGTTCACCCACCCATCTCCCACCCACGCCACACCCCCAGAGTTATGTCACCAACAGGGTCACCAACCCACACCCCCACATGCCACCACCCCAGAGACTATGACAACAAAATGGTTCACCCACCCAACCCCCCCACACCACCCCCACAGAGACTATGCACCAAAGGTTTCACCCAACCACACCCCCCCACACACCACGTCCCCAGAGACTATGTCCCCAAAAGCGTCACCCACCCACCCCTTCCACACCACCCCCCCAGAGACTATGTCCCCAAAAGGGTCAACCACCCACACACCCACACAACCACCACAGAGACTATGTACCCAAAAGGGTCACCCACCCACCTCCCCACTCCACCCACCCAGAGACTATGTCCCCAAAAGGGCCACACAACCACCACCCCAAACCACACCCCCAGAGACTACGTCCCCAAATGGGTCACCAACCCACACCCCCCACAGCAACCCCCCAGAGACTATGTCCGCAAAAGGGGCACCAACCCACCCCCTCACACACAACCCCCCTAGTGAATATGACCCCAAAAGGGTCACCCATCTCCCCCCACACCACCTCCCAGAGACTATGTCCCCAAAAGGGTCACCCACCCACCCCCCACACATCACCCCCCCAGAGACTATGTCCCCAAAAGGGGCACTCACACACCCCCCCACACACAACCCCCCCAGAGACAATTTCCAAAAAAGGGTCACCCACCCACCCCACCCCACACCACCCACCAGAGACTATGTCCCCAAAAGGGTCACCCACCCACCCCAGCACAGCTCCCTCCCAGAGAATATGTCCCCAAAATGGTCACCCAGCCACACTCCCACAAGACCCCCCCAGAGATCATGTCCCCCAAAGGGTCACACACCCACACCCCCAAAACACCTCCCCAGAGACTATGTCCCCAAAAGGGTCACCCACCCACCCACACCACCCCCCCAGAGTCTATGTCCCCAAAAGAGTAAACCACCCACCACCCCCACACCACCCGCACAGAGACTATGTCCCCAAAATGGTCACCCACCAAGCACACCCACACCACCCCCCCAGAGACTATGTCCCAAAAAGGGTCACCCACCCACCCCAAAACACCACCCCCCAAGAGGCTCTGTCCCAATAATGGTCACCCACCCAAACCCCACACCACCCCCCCTGAGACTATGTCCCCAAAATGGTCAGCCAACAAGCCCACCCACACCACACCCCAGAGACTATGTCCCAAAAAGGGTCACCCACCCACCCCCACACACCACCCCCCCAGAGGCTCTGTCCCCATAATGGTCAACCACCCAACCCCCACACCACCCACCCTGAGACTATGTCCCCTAAAGGGACACCCACCCACCCCCCACACCACCCCCCCAGAGACTATGTCCTCAAAAGGGTCACCCACCCTCCATCCCACACCACCCCCCCGAGACTATGTCCCCAAAAGTTTCACCCACCTACACCACAACACCACCACCCCAGAGACTATGTCCCCAAAAGGGTCACACACCCACCCCACCACACCACCACCCCAGAGACTATGTCCCCAAAAGGGTCACCCACCCGCCCCGCCACACCACCCCCAAAGGGACGACGTCCCCAAAAGGGTCACCCACCCACCCCCCCCACATCACCCCCCCAGAGACTATGTCCCCAAAAGGGCCACTCACACACCCACCACACACAACCCCCCCAGAGACTATTTCCAAAAAAGGGTCACCCACCCACCCCACCCCACACCACCCACCAGAGACTATGTCCCCAAAAGGGTCACCCAACCAACCCAGCACACCTCCCTCCCAGAGAATATGTCCCCAGAATGGTCACCCAGCCACACCCCCACAAGACACCCCCGGAGATCATGTCCCCAAAAGGGTCACCCACCCACACCACCCCCCCCAGAGACTATGTCCCCAAAAGGTTCACCCACCCACCTCCCACCCATGCCACCACCCCAGAGATATGACACCAACAGGGTCACCCACCCACACCCCCACCTGCCACCCCCCCAGAGACTATGCCCCCAAAAGGGTCACACACCCACCCCCCCACAACACCTCCCCAGAGACTATCGCCCCAAAAGGGTCACCCACCCTCCCACACCACCCCCCCAGAGACTAAGTCCCCAAAAGAGTCAACCACTAACCCCCCCCCACACCACCCGCCCAGAGACTATGTACCAAAAATGGTCACCCACCAAGCACACCCACACCAGCCTTCAGAGACTATGTCCCCATAATGGTCACCCACCCAACCCCCACACCACCCCCCCTGAGACTATGTCCCCAAAAGGGTCACCCACCCAAACCCCCACACCACCCCCCCAGAGACTATGTCCCCAAAAGGGTCACACACCCACCCCCCCACACCACCCCCCCCAGAGACTATGTCCCCAAAAGAGTCAACCACCCACCCCCCCACACCACACCCCCCGAGACTATGTCCCCAAAAGGGTCACCCACCCACCCCAGCACACCCCCCTCCCAGAGAATATGTCCCCAAAATGGTCACCCAGCCACACCCCCACAAGACCCCCCAGAGATCATGATCCCAAAAGGGTCACCCACCCACACCCCCACCTGCCACCCCCCCAGAGACTATGTCCACAAAAGGTTCACACACCCACCCCCCCACACCACCACCCCAGAGACTATGTCCCAAAAAGGGTCACACACCCACCCCCCCACAGCACCCCCCCAGAGACTATGTCCCCAAAAGGTTCACCCATCCACCCACCCACACCACCCCCCCCAGAGACTATGTCCCCAAAAGAGTCTTCCACCCACCCCCCCACACCACCCCCCCAGAGACTATGTCCCGAAAAGAGTCTACCACCCACCCCCCCACACCACCCCCCCAGAGACTATGTCCCCTAAAGGGTCACCCACCCACCACCCACACCACCCCCCCAGAGACTATGTCCTCAAAAGGGTCACCCAACCACCACCCCACACCACCCCCCCGAGACTATGTCCCCAAAAGGTTCACCCACCTACACCACAACACCACCACCCCAGAGACTATGTCCCCAAAAGGGTCACACACCCACCCCACCACACCACCACCCCAGAGACTATGTCCCCAAAAGGGTCACCCACCCGCCCCGATACACCACCCCCAAAGGGACGACGTCCCCAAAAGGGTCACCCACCCACCACCCCCACATCACCCCCGCAGAGACTATGTCCCCAAAAGGGGCACTCACACACCCCCCCACACACAACCCCCCCAGAGACTATTTCCAAAGAAGGGTCACCCACCCACCCCACCCCACACCACCCACCAGAGACTATGTCCCCAAAAGGGTCACCCACCCACCCCAGCACACCTCCCTCCCAGAGAATATGTCCCCAAAATGGTTACCCAGCCACACCCCCACAAGACCCCCCCAGAGATCATGTCCCCAAAAGGGTCACCCACCCACACCCCCCACACCACACACCCCAGAGATATGTCACCAACAGGGTCACCCACCCACACCCCCACCTGCCACCCCCCCAGAGACTATGTCCCCAAAAGGGTCACCCACCCACCCACACCACCCCCCAGAGACTATGTCCCCAAAAGAGTCAACCACCCACCCCCCCCAAACCACCCGCCCAGAGACTATGTCCCCAAAATAGTCACCCACCAAGCACACCCACACCAGCCCCCAGAGACTATGTCCCCATAATGGTCACCCACCCAACCCCCACACCACCCCCCCTGAGACTATGTCCCCAAAAGGGTCACCCACCCAAACCCCCACACCACCACCCCAGAGACTATGTCCCCAAAAGGGTCACACACCCACCCCCCACACCACCCCCCCAGAGACTATGTCCCCAAAAGAGTCAACCACCCACCGCCCCACAACACCCCCCCAGAGACTATGTCCCCAAAAGGGTCACCCACCCACCCCCCACACCACCCCCCCAGAGACTATGTCCTCAAAAGGGTCACCCACCCACACCCCACACAAACACCCCCCCGAGACTATGTCCCCAAAAGGTTCACCCACCCACACCACAACACCAACACCCCAGAGACTATGTCCCCATAAGGGTCACACACCCACCGCCCCCACATCACCCCTCCAGAAACTATGTCCCCATAAGGGGCACTCACCCACCCCCCCACACACAACCCCCCCAGAGACTATGTCCCAAAAAGGGTCACCCACCCACCCCAAAACACCACCCCCCAAGAGGCTCTGTCCCCATAATGGTCACCCACCCAAACCCCACACCACCCCCCCTGAGACTATGTCCCCAAAATGGTCAGCCAACAAGCCCACCCACACCACACCCCAGAGACTATGTCCCAAAAAGGGTCACCCACCCACCCCCACACACCACCCCCCCAGAGGCTCTGTCCCCATAATGGTCAACCACCCAACCCCCACACCACCCACCCTGAGACTATGTCCCCTAAAGGGACACCCACCCACCCCCCACACCAACCCCCCAGAGACTATGTCCTCAAAAGGGTCACCCACCCTCCATCCCACACCACCCCCCCGAGACTATGTCCCCAAAAGTTTCACCCACCTACACCACAACACCACCACCCCAGAGACTATGTCCCCAAAAGGGTCACACACCCACCCCACCACACCACCACCCCAGAGACTATGTCCCCAAAAGGGTCACCCACCCGCCCCGCCACACCACCCCCAAAGGGACGACGTCCCCAAAAGGGTCACCCACCCTCCCCCCCCACATCACCCCCCCAGAGACTATGTCCCCAATAGGGCCACTCACACACCCACCACACACAACCCCCCCAGAGACTATTTCCAAAAAAGGGTCACCCACCCACCCCACCCCACACCACCCACCAGAGACTATGTCCCCAAAAGGGTCACCCAACCAACCCAGCACACCTCCCTCCCAGAAAATATGTCCCCAGAATGGTCACCCAGCCACACCCCCACAAGACACCCCCGGAGATCATGTCCCCAAAAGGGTCACCCACCCACACCACCCCCCCCAGAGACTATGTCCCCAAAAGGTTCACCCACCCACCTCCCACCCATGCCACCACCCCAGAGATATGACACCAACAGGGTCACCCACCCACACCCCCACCTGCCACCCCCCCAGAGACTATGTCCCCAAAAGGGTCACACACCCACCCCCCCACAACACCTCCCCAGAGACTATCGCCCCAAAAGGGTCACCCACCCTCCCACACCACCCCCCCAGAGACTAAGTCCCCAAAAGAGTCAGCCACTAACCCCCCCACACCACCCGCCCAGAGACTATGTACCAAAAATGGTCACCCACCAAGCACACCCACACCAGCCTTCAGAGACTATGTCCCCATAATGGTCACCCACCCAACCCCCACACCACCCCCCCTGAGACTATGTCCCCAAAAGGGTCACCCACCCAAACCCCCACACCACCCCCCCAGAGACTATGTCCCCAAAAGGGTCACACACCCACCCCCCCACACCACCCCCCCAGAGACTATGTCCCCAAAAGAGTCAACCACCCACCCCCCCACACCACACCCCCCGAGACTATGTCCCCAAAAGGGTCACCCACCCACCCCAGCACACCCCCCTCCCAGAGAATATGTCCCCAAAATGGTCACCCAGCCACACCCCCACAAGACCCCCCAGAGATCATGATCCCAAAAGGGTCACCCACCCACACCCCCACCTGCCACCCCCCCAGAGACTATGTCCCCAAAAGGTTCACACACCCACGCCCCAAAACCACCACCCCAGAGACTATGTCCCAAAAAGGGTCACACACCCAACCCCCCACAGCACCCCCCCAGAGACTATGTCCCCAAAAGGTTCACCCATCCACCCACCCACACCACCCCCCCCAGAGACTATGTCCCCAAAAGAGTCTTCCACCCACCCCCCCACACCACCCCCCCAGAGACTATGTCCCCAAAAGAGTCTACCACCCACCCCCCCACACCACCCCCCCAGAGACTATGTCCCCTAAAGGGTCACCCACCCACCACCCACACCACCCCCCCAGAGACTATGTCCTCAAAAGGGTCACCCAACCACCACCCCACACCACCCCCCCGAGACTATGTCCCCAAAAGGTTCACCCACCTACACCACAACACCACCACCCCAGAGACTATGTCCCCAAAAGGGTCACACACCCTCCCCACCACACCACCACCCCAGAGACTATGTCCCCAAAAGGGTCACCCACCCGCCCCGATACACCACCCCCAAAGGGACGACGTCCCCAAAAGGGTCACCCACCCACCACCCCCACATCACCCCCCCAGAGACTATGTCCCCAAAAGGGGCACTCACACACCCCCCCACACACAACCCCCCCAGAGACTATTTCCAAAGAAGGGTCACCCACCCACCCCACCCCACACCACCCACCAGAGACTATGTCCCCAAAAGGGTCACCCACCCACCCCAGCACACCTCCCTCCCAGAGAATATGTCCCCAAAATGGTCACCCAGCCACACCCCCACAAGACCCCCCCAGAGATCATGTCCCCAAAAGGGTCACCCACCCACACTCCCCACACCACACACCCCAGAGATATGTCACCAACAGGGTCACCCACCCACACCCCCACCTGCCACCCCCCCAGAGACTATGTCCCCAAAAGGGTCACACACCAACCCCCCCACAACACCTCCCCAGAGACTATGTCCCCAAAAGGGTCACCCACCCACCCACACCACCCCCCAGAGACTATGTCCCCAAAAGAGTCAACCACCCACCCCCCCCCAAACCACCCGCCCAGAGACTATGTCCCCAAAATAGTCACCCACCAAGCACACCCACACCAGCCCCCAGAGACTATGTCCCCATAATGGTCACCCACCCAACCCCCACACCACCCCCCCTGAGACTATGTCCCCAAAAGGGTCACCCACCCAAACCCCCACACCACCCCCCCAGAGACTATGTCCCCAAAAGGGTCACACACCCACCCCCCACACCACCCCCCCAGAGACTATGTCCCCAAAAGAGTCAACCACCCACCGCCCCACAACACCCCCCCAGAGACTATGTCCCCAAAAGGGTCACCCACCCACCCCCCACACCACCCCCCCAGAGACTATGTCCTCAAAAGGGTCACCCACCCACACCCCACACAAACACCCCCCCGAGACTATGTCCCCAAAAGGTTCACCCACCCACACCACAACACCAACACCCCAGAGACTATGTCCCCATAAGGGTCACACACCCACCGCCCCCACATCACCCCTCCAGAAACTATGTCCCCATAAGGGGCACTCACCCACCCCCCCACACACAACCCCCCCAGAGACTATGTCCAAAAAAGGGTCACCCACCCACCCCACCCCACACCACCCACCAGAGACTATGTCCTCAAAAGGGTCACTCACCCACCACAAACCCACTCCACCCCCCAGAGACTATGTCCCCAAAAGGGTCACCCAACCACCACCCCCCCCCACACCACCACCCCAGAGACTATGTCCCCAAAAGTTTCAACCACCCACCCCACCCCACACCACCCACCAGAGACTATGTCCTCAAAAGGGTCACTCACCCACCACAAACCCACTCCACCCCCCAGAGACTATGTCCCCAAAAGGGTCACCCAACCACCACCCCCCCCACACCACACCCCCAGAGACTATGTCCCCAAAAGGGTCACCCACCCACCTCACCCACACCACCCCCCGCAGAGACTATGTCACCAAAAGGGTCACCTACCCACCCCACCACACCACCCCCCCAGAGACTATGTCCCCAAAAGGGTCACCCACCCACCCACACCACCCCCCCAGAGTCTATGTCCCCAAAAGAGTCAACCACCCACCCCCCCACACCACCCGCACAGAGACTATGTCCCCAAAATGGTCACCCACCAAGCACACCCACACCACCCCCCCAGAGACTATGTCCCAAAAAGGGTCACCCACCCACCCCAAAACACCAGCCCCCAAGAGGCTCTGTCCGCATAATGGTCACCCACCCAAACCCCACACCACCCCCCCTGAGACTATGTCCCCAAAATGGTCACCCAACAAGCCCACCCACACCACACCCCAGAGACTATGTCCCAAAAAGGGTCACCCACCCACCCCCACACACCACCCCCCCAGAGGCTCTGTCCCCATAATGGTCAACCACCCAACCCCCACACCACCCACCCTGAGACTATGTCCCCTAAAGGGACACCCAACCACGCCCCACACCACCCCCCCAGAGACTATGTCCTCAAAAGGGTCACCCACCCTCCATCCCACACCACCCCCCCCGAGACTATGTCCCCAAAAGGTTCACCCACCCAGACCACAACACCACCACCCCAGAGACTATGTCCCCAAAAGGGTCACACACCCACCCCACCACACCACCACCCCAGAGACTATGTCCCCAAAAGGGTCACCCACCCGCCCCGCCACACCACCCCCAAAGGGACGACGTCCCCAAAAGGGTCACCCACCCACCCCCCCCACATCACCCCCCCAGAGACTATGTCCCCAAAAGGGGCACTCACACACCCACCACACACAACCCCCCCAGAGACTATTTCCAAAAAAGGGTCACCCACCCACCCCACCCCACACCACCCACCAGAGACTATGTCCCCAAAAGGGTCACCCAACCACCCTAGCACACCTCCCTCCCAGAGAATATGTCCCCAAAATGGTCACCCAGCCACACCCCCACAAGACACCCCCGGAGATCATGTCCCCAAAAGGGTCACCCACCCACACCACCCCCCCCAGAGACTATGTCCCCAAAAGGTTCACCCACCCACCTCCCACCCATGCCACCACCCCAGAGATATGACACCAACAGGGTCACCCACCCACACCCCCACCTGCCACCCCCCCAGAGACTATGTCCCCAAAAGGGTCACACACCCACCCCCCCACAACACCTCCCCAGAGACTATCGCCCCAAAAGGGTCACCAACCCTCCCACACCACCCCCCCAGAGACTAAGTCCCCAAAAGAGTCAGCCACTAACCCCCCCACACCACCCGCCCAGAGACTATGTACCAAAAATGGTCACCCACCAAGCACACCCACACCAGCCTTCAGAGACTATGTCCCCATAATGGTCACCCACCCAACCCCCACACCACCCCCCCCTGAGACTATGTCCCCAAAAGGGTCACCCACCCAAACCCCCACACCACCCCCCCAGAGACTATGTCCCCAAAAGGGTCACACACCCACCCCCCCACACCACCCCCCCAGAGACTATGTCCCCAAAAGAGTCAACCACCCACCCCCCCACACCACACCCCCCGAGACTATGTCCCCAAAAGGGTCACCCACCCACCCCAGCACACCCCCCTCCCAGAGAATATGTCCCCAAAATGGTCACCCAGCCACACCCCCACAAGACCCCCCAGAGATCATGATCCCAAAAGGGTCACCCACCCACACCCCCACCTGCCACCCCCCCAGAGACTATGTCCCCAAAAGGTTCACACACCCACCCCCCCACACCACCACCCCAGAGACTATGTCCCAAAAAGGGTCACACACCCAACCCCCCACAGCACCCCCCCAGAGACTATGTCCCCAAAAGGTTCACCCATCCACCCACCCACACCACCCCCCCCAGAGACTATGTCCCCAAAAGGGTCTTCCACCCACCCCCCCACACCACCCCACCAGAGACTATGTCCCCAAAAGAGTCTACCACCCACCCCCCCACACCACCCCCCCAGAGACTATGTCCCCTAAAGGGTCACCCACCCACCACCCACACCACCCCCCCAGAGACTATGTCCTCAAAAGGGTCACCCAACCACCACCCCACAACACCCCCCCGAGACTATGTCCCCAAAAGGTTCACCCACCTACACCACAACACCACCACCCCAGAGACTATGTCCCCAAAAGGGTCACACACCCTCCCCACCACACCACCACCCCAGAGACTATGTCCCCAAAAGGGTCACCCACCCGCCCCGATACACCACCCCCAAAGGGACGACGTCCCCAAAAGGGTCACCCACCCACCACCCCCACATCACCCCCCCAGAGACTATGTCCCCAAAAGGGGCACTCACACACCCCCCCACACACAACCCCCCCAGAGACTATTTCCAAAGAAGGGTCACCCACCCACCCCACCCCACACCACCCACCAGAGACTATGTCCCCAAAAGGGTCACCCACCCACCCCAGCACACCTCCCTCCCAGAGAATATGTCCCCAAAATGGTCACCCAGCCACACCCCCACAAGACCCCCCCAGAGATCATGTCCCCAAAAGGGTCACCCACCCACACTCCCCACACCACACACCCCAGAGATATGTCACCAACAGGGTCACCCACCCACACCCCCACCTGCCACCCCCCCAGAGACTATGTCCCCAAAAGGGTCACACACCAACCCCCCCACAACACCTCCCCAGAGACTATGTCCCCAAAAGGGTCACCCACCCACCCACACCACCCCCCAGAGACTATGTCCCCAAAAGAGTCAACCACCCACCCCCCCCAAACCACCCGCCCAGAGACTATGTCCCCAAAATAGTCACCCACCAAGCACACCCACACCAGCCCCCAGAGACTATGTCCCCATAATGGTCACCCACCCAACCCCCACACCACCCCCCCTGAGACTATGTCCCCAAAAGGGTCACCCACCCAAACCCCCACACCACCCCCCCAGAGACTATGTCCCCAAAAGGGTCACACACCCACCCCCCACACCACCCCCCCAGAGACTATGTCCCCAAAAGAGTCAACCACCCACCGCCCCACAACACCCCCCCAGAGACTATGTCCCCAAAAGGGTCACCCACCCACCCCCCACACCACCCCCCCAGAGACTATGTCCTCAAAAGGGTCACCCACCCACACCCCACACAAACACCCCCCCGAGACTATGTCCCCAAAAGGTTCACCCACCCACACCACAACACCAACACCCCAGAGACTATGTCCCCATAAGGGTCACACACCCACCGCCCCCACATCACCCCTCCAGAAACTATGTCCCCATAAGGGGCACTCACCCACCCCCCCACACACAACCCCCCCAGAGACTATGTCCAAAAAAGGGTCACCCACCCACCCCACCCCACACCACCCACCAGAGACTATGTCCTCAAAAGGGTCACTCACCCACCACAAACCCACTCCACCCCCCAGAGACTATGTCCCCAAAAGGGTCACCCAACCACCACCCCCCCCACACCACCACCCCAGAGACTATGTCCCCAAAAGTTTCAACCACCCACCCCACCCCACACCACCCACCAGAGACTATGTCCTCAAAAGGGTCACTCACCCACCACAAACCCACTCCACCCCCCAGAGACTATGTCCCCAAAAGGGTCACCCACCCACCTCACCCACACCACCCCCCGCAGAGACTATGTCACCAAAAGGGTCACCTACCCACCCCACCACACCACCCCCCCAGAGACTATGTCCCCAAAAGGGTCACCCACCCACCCACACCACCCCCCCAGAGTCTATGTCCCCAAAAGAGTCAACCACCCACCCCCCCACACCACCCGCACAGAGACTATGTCCCCAAAATGGTCACCCACCAAGCACACCCCACACCACCCCCCCAGAGACTATGTCCCAAAAAGGGTCACCCACCCACCCCAAAACACCAGCCCCCAAGAGGCTCTGTCCGCATAATGGTCACCCACCCAAACCCCACACCACCCCCCCTGAGACTATGTCCCCAAAATGGTCACCCAACAAGCCCACCCACACCACACCCCAGAGACTATGTCCCAAAAAGGGTCACCCACCCACCCCCACACACCACCCCCCCCAGAGGCTCTGTCCCCATAATGGTCAACCACCCAACCCCCACACCACCCACCCTGAGACTATGTCCCCTAAAGGGACACCCACCCACGCCCCACACCACCCCCCCAGAGACTATGTCCTCAAAAGGGTCACCCACCCTCCATCCCACACCACCCCCCCCGAGACTATGTCCCCAAAAGGTTCACCCACCCAGACCACAACACCACCACCCCAGAGACTATGTCCCCAAAAGGGTCACACACCCACCCCACCACACCACCACCCCAGAGACTATGTCCCCAAAAGGGTCACCCACCCACCCCGCCACACCACCCCCAAAGGGACGACGTCCCCAAAAGGGTCACCCACCCACCCCCCCCACATCACCCCCCCAGAGACTATGTCCCCAAAAGGGGCACTCACACACCCACCACACACAACCCCCCCAGAGACTATTTCCAAAAAAGGGTCACCCACCCACCCCACCCCACACCACCCACCAGAGACTATGTCCCCAAAAGGGTCACCCAACCACCCTAGCACACCTCCCTCCCAGAGAATATGTCCCCAAAATGGTCACCCAGCCACACCCCCACAAGACACCCCCGGAGATCATGTCCCCAAAAGGGTCACCCACCCACACCACCCCCCCCAGAGACTATGTCCCCAAAAGGTTCACCCACCCACCTCCCACCCACGCCACCACCCCAGAGATATGACACCAACAGGGTCACCCACACACACCCCCACCTGCCACCCCCCCAGAGACTATGTCCCCAAAAGGGTCACACACCCACCCCCCCACAACACCTCCCCAGAGACTATCTCCCCAAAAGGGTCACCCACCCTCCCACACCACCCCCCCAGAGACTAAGTCCCCAAAAGAGTCAACCACTAACCCCCCCCCACACCACCCGCCCAGAGACTATGTACCAAAAATGGTCACCCACCAAGCACACCCACACCAGCCTTCAGAGACTATGTCCCCATAATGGTCACCCACCCAACCCCCACACCACCCCCCCTGAGACTATGTCCCCAAAAGGGTCACCCACCCAAACCCCCACACCACCCCCCCAGAGACTATGTCCCCAAAAGCGTCACACACCCACCCCCCCACACCACCCCCCCAGAGACTATGTCCCCAAAAGAGTCAACCACCCACCCCCCCACACCACACCCCCCGAGACTATGTCCCCGAAAGCGTCACCCACCCACCCCAGCACACCTCCGTCCCAGAGAATATGTCCCCAAAATGGTCACCCAGCCACACCCCCACAAGACCCCCCAGAGATCATGATCCCAAAAGGGTCACCCACCCACACGCCCACCTGCCACCCCCCCCAGAGACTATGTCCCCAAAAGGTTCACACACCCACCCCCCCACACCACCACCCCAGAGACTATGTCCCAAAAAGGGTCACACACCCACCCCCCCACAGCACCCCCCCAGAGACTATGTCCCCAAAAGGTTCACCCATCCACCCACCCACACCACCCCCCCAGAGACTATGTCCCCAAAAGAGTCTACCACCCACCCCCCCAAACCACCCCCCCCCCGAGACTATGTCCCCAAAAGAGTCTACCACCCACCCCCCCACACCACCCCCCCAGAGACTATGTCCCCTAAAGGGTCACCCACCCACCACCCACACCACCCCCCCAGAGACTATGTCCTCAAAAGGGTCACCCAACCAACACCCCACACCACCCCCCCGAGACTATGTCCCCAAAAGGTTCACCCACCTACACCACAACACCACCACCCCAGAGACTATGTCCCCAAAAGGTTCACACACCCACCCCACCACACCACCACCCCAGAGACTATGTCACCAAAAGGGTCACCCACCCGCCCCGATACACCACCCCCAAAGGGACGACGTCCCCAAAAGGGTCACCCACCCACCCCCCCCACATCACCCCCCCAGAGACTATGTCCCCAAAAGGGGCACTCACACACCCCCCCACACACAACCCCCCCAGAGACTATTTCCAAAGAAGGGTCACCCACCCACCCCACCCCACACCACCCACCAGAGACTATGTCCCCAAAAGAGTCACCCACCCACCCCAGCACACCTCCCTCCCAGAGAATATGTCCCCAAAATGGTCACCCAGCCACACCCCCACAAGACCCCCCCAGAGATCATGTCCCCAAAAGGGTCACCCACCCACACCCCCCCCCCCACCACACACCCCAGAGATATGTCACCAACAGGGTCACCCACCCACACCCCCACCTGCCACCCCCCCAGAGACTATGTCCCCAAAAGGGTCACACACCCACCCCCCCACAACACCCCCCCAGAGAATATGTCCCCAAAAGAGTCAACCACCCACCCCCCCCACACCACCCGCCCAGAGACTATGTCCCCAAAATGGTCACCCACCAAGCACACCCACACCAGCCCCCAGAGACTATGTCCCAAAAAGGGTCACCCACCCACCCCCACACACCACCCCACCTGAGACTATGTCCCCAAAAGTGTCACCCACCCAAAAACCCACACCATCCCCTCAGAGACTATGTCCCCAAAAGGGTCACACACCCAAACCCCCGCACGACCCCCCCAGAGACTATGTCCCCAAAAGAGTAAACCACCCACCCCCCACACCACCCCCCCTGAGACTATGTCCCCAAAATGGTCACCCAACAAGCCCACCCACACCACACCCCCAGAGACTATGTCCCAAAAAGGGTCACCCACCCACCCCCACACACCACCCCCCCAGAGGCTCTGTCCCCATAATGGTCACCCACCCAACCCCCACACAACCCCCCCTGAGATTATGTCCCCAAAAGGGTCACCCACCCAAACCCCCACACCACCCCCCTAGAGAATATGTCCCCAAAAGGGTCACACACCCACCCCCCCACACCACCACCCCAGAGACTATGTCCCAAAAAGGGTCACACACCCACCCCCCCACTGCACCCCCCCAGGGACTATGTCCCCAAAAGGTTCACCCACCCACCCACCCACACCACCCCCCAGAGAATATGTCCCCAAAAGAGTCTACCACCCACCCCTCCGCACCACCCCCCCAGAGACTATGTCCCCTAAAGGGTCACCCACCCACCCCCCACAACACCCCCTCAGAGACTATTTCCTCAAAAGGGTCACCCACCCACAACCCCACACCACCCCCCCCGAGACTATGTCCCCAAAAGGTTCACCCACCCACACCACAACACCACCACCCCAGAGACTATGTCCCCAAAAGGGTCACACACCCACCCCACCACACCACCACCCCAGAGACTATGTCCCCAAAAGGGACACCCACCCGCCCCGATACACCACCCCCAAAGGGACGACGTCCCCAAAAGGGTCACCCACCCACCCCCCCACATCACCCCCCCAGAGACAATGTCCCCAAAAGGGGCACTCACACACCCCCCCACACACAACCCCCCCAGAGACTATTTCCAAAGAAGGGTCACACACCCACCCCACCCCACACCACCCACCAGAGACTATGTCCCCAAAAGGGTCACCCACCCACCCCAGCACACCTCCCTCCCAGAGAATATGTCCCCAAAATGGTCACCCAGCCACACCCCCACAAGACCCCCCCAGAGATCATGTCCCCAAAAGGGTCACCCACCCACACCCCACACACCACACCCCGCAGAGACTATGTCCCCAAAAGGTTCACCCACCCACCTCAAACCCACGCCACCACCCCAGAGACTATGTCCCCAAAAGGGTCACCCACCCTCCAACACCACCCCCCCAGAGACTATGTCCCCAAAAGAGTCAACCACCCACCCCCCCCACACCACCCGCTCAGAGACTTTGTCCCCAAAATGGTCACCCACCAAGCACAACCACACTAGCCCCCAGAGACTATGTCCCCATAATGGTCACCCACCCAACCCCCACACCACCCCCCCTGAGACTATGTCCCCAAAAGGGTCACCCACCCAAACCCCCACACCACCCCCCCAGAGACTATGTCCCCAAAAGGGACACACACCCACCCCCCCACACCAACACCCCCCCGAGACTATGTCCCCAAAATGTTCACCCACCCACACCACAACACCACCACCCCAGAGACTATGTCCCCAAAAGGGTCACACACCCACCCCCCCCACATCACCCCTCCAGAAACTATGTCCCCATAAGGGGCACTCACCCACCCCCCCACACAAAACCCCGCCAGAGACTATGTCCAAAAAAGGGTCACCCACCCACCACACCCCACACCACCCACCAGAGACTATGTCCTCAAAAGGGTCACCCACCCACCACAAACACACACCACCCCCCAGAGACTATGTCCCCAAAAGGGTCACCCAACCACCACCCCCCCCACACCACCACCCCAGAGACTATGTCCCCAAAAGTTTCAACCACCCACACCCCCAACGCCACCCCCCCCAGAGACTATGTCCCCAAAAGGGTCACTCACCCACCACAAACCCACTCCACCCCCCAGAGACTATGTCCCCAAAAGGGTCACCCAACCACCAGCCCCCCCACACCACCACCCCAGAGACTATGTCCCCAAAAGTTTCAACCACCCACACCCCCAACGCCACACCCGACAGAGACTATGTCCCCAAAAGGGTCACCCACCCACCCCCCCACACCACACCCCCAGAGACTATGTCCCCAAAAGGGTCACCCACCCACCTGAACCACACCACCCCCCGCAGAGACTATGTCACCAAAAGGGTCACCTACCGACCCCACCACACCACCCCCCCAGAGACTATGTCCCCAAAAGGGTCACCCTCCTGCCCAACCACACCACCCCCAAAGGGACGACGTCCCCAAAAGTGTCACCCACCCACCCTCCCCCACATCACCCCCCCAGAGACTATGTCCCCAAAAGGGGCACTCACCCACACCCCCACACACATCCCCCCCAGAGACTATGTCCAAAAAAGGGTCACCCACCCACCCCACCCCACACCACCCACCAGAGACAATGTCCCCAAAAGGGTCACCCACCCACCCCAGCACACCACCCTCCCAGAGAATATGTCCCCAAAATGGTCACCCACCCACACCCCCACAAGACCCCTTCAGAGACCATGTCCCCAAAAGGGTCACCCACCCACACCCCCAACACCACACCCCCCAGAGACTATGTCCCCAAAAGGTTCACCCACCCACCTCCCACTCACGCCACACCCCCAGAGATATGTCACCAACAGGGGCACCAACCCACAACCCCACAAGCCACCACCCCAGAGACTATGACACCAAAAGGGTTCACCCACCCAACCCCCCCACACCACCCCCACAGAGACTATGCCCCAAAAGGTTCACCCAACCACCCCCCCCACACACCATGTCCCCAGAGACTATGTCCCCAAAAGCATCACCCACCCACCCCTTCCACACCACCCCCCCAGAGACTATGTCCCCAAAATGGTCACCCACCAAGCCCACCCACACCCCCCACAGAGACTATGTCCCAAAAAGGGTCACCCACCCACTCCCACACACCAACCCCCTGAGACTATGTCCCCAAAAGTGTCACCCACCCAAAAACCCACACCACCCCCCCAGAAACTATGTCCCCAAAAGGGTCACACACCCACCCCCCACACCACCCCCCCAGAGACTATGTCCCCAAAAGAGTAAACCACCCACCCCCCCACAACACCCCCCCAGAGACTATGTCCCCAAAAGGGTCACCCACCCAACCACCACACCACCCCCCCCTGAGACTATGGCCCCAAAATGGTCACCCAACAAGCCCACCCACACCACACCCCCAGAGACTATGTCCCAAAAAGGGTCACCCACCCACCCCCACACACCACCCCCCCAGAGGCTCTGTCCCCATAATGGTCACCCACCCAACCCTCACACCACCCCCCCTGAGACTATGTCCCCAAAAGGGTCACCCACCCAAACCCCCACACCACCCCCCCAGAGACTATGTCCCCAAAAGGGTCACACACCCACCCCCCCACACCACCACCCCAGAGACTATGTCCCAAAAAGGGTCACACACCCACCCCCCCACTGCACCCCCCCAGAGACTATGTCCCCAAAAGGTTCACCCACCCACCCACCCACACCACCCCCCAGAGAATATGTCCCCAAAAGAGTCTACCACCCACCCCCCCACACCACCCCCCCAGAGACTATGTCCCCTAAAGGGTCACCCACCCACCCCCCACACCACCCCCTCAGAGACTATTTCCTCAAAAGGGTCACCCACCCACAACCCCACACCACCCCCCCCGAGACTATGTCCCCAAAAGGTTCACCCACCCACACCACAACACCACCACCCCAGAGACTATGTCCCCAAAAGGGTCACACACACACCCCACCACACCACCACCCCAGAGACTATGTCCCCAAAAGGGACACCCACCCGCCCCGATACACCACCCCCAAAGGGACGACGTCCCCAAAAGGGTCACCCACCCACCCCCCCACATCACCCCCCCAGAGACAATGTCCCCAAAAGGGGCACTCACACACCCCCCCCACACACAACCACCCCAGAGACTATTTCCAAAAAAGGGTCACCCACCCACCCCACCCCACACCACCCACCAGAGACTATGTCCCCAAAAGGGTCACCCACCCACCCCAGCACACCTCCCTCCCAGAGAATATGTCCCCAAAATGGTCACCCAGCCACACCCCCACAAGACCACCCCAGAGATCATGTCCCCAAAAGGGTCACCCACCCACACCCCACACACCACACCCCCCAGAGACTATGTCCCCAAAAGGTTCACCCACCGACCTCCCACCCACGCCACCACCCCAGAGATATGTCACCAACAGGGTCACCCACCCACACCCCCACCTGCCACCCCCCCAGAGACTATGTCCCCAAAAGGGTCACACATCCACCCCCCTACAACACCTCCCCAGAGACTATGTCCCCAAAAGGGTCACCCACCCTCCCACACCACACCCCCACATACTATGTCCCCAAAAGAGTCAACCACCCACCCCCCCCACACCACCCGCTCAGAGACTATGTCCCCAAAATGGTCACCCACCAAGCACAACCACACTAGCCCCCAGAGACTATGTCCCCATAATGGTCACCCACCCAACCCCCACACCACCCCCCCAGAGACTATGTCCCCAAAAGGGTCACACACCCACCCCCCCACACCAACCCCCCCCCGAGACTATGTCCCCAAAATGTTCACCCACCCACACCACAACACCACCACCCCAGAGACTATTTCCAAAAAAGGGTCACCCACCCACCACACCCCACACCACCCACCAGAGACTATGTCCCCAAAAGGGTCACCCACCCACCCCAGCACACCTCCCTCCCAGAGAATATGTCCCCAAAATGGTCACCCAGCCACACCCCCACAAGACCACCCCAGAGATCATGTCCCCAAAAGGGTCACCCACCCACACCCCACACACCACACCCCCCAGAGACTATGTCCCCAAAAGGTTCACCCACCGACCTCCCACCCACGCCACCACCCCAGAGATATGTCACCAACAGGGTCACCCACCCACACCCCCACCTGCCACCCCCCCAGAGACTATGTCCCCAAAAGGGTCACACATCCACCCCCCCACAACACCTCCCCAGAGACTATGTCCCCAAAAGGGTCACCCACCCTCCCACACCACCCCCCCAGAGACTATGTCCCCAAAGTGTCAACCACCCACCCCCCCCCACACCACCCGCTCAGAGACTATGTCCCCAAAATGGTCACCCACCAAGCACAACCACACTAGCCCCCAGAGACTATGTCCCCATAATGGTCACCCACCCAACCCCCACACCACCCCCCCAGAGACTATGTCCCCAAAAGGGTCACACACCCACCCCCCCACACCAACTCCCCCCCGAGACTATGTCCCCAAAATGTTCACCCACCCACACCACAACACCACCACCCCAGAGACTATGTCCCCAAAAGGGTCACACACCCACCCCCCCCACATCACCCCTCCAGAAACTATGTCCCCATAAGGGGCACTCACCCACCCCCCCACACAAAACCCCGCCAGAGACTATGTCCAAAAAAGGGTCACCCACCCACCACACCCCACACCACCCACCAGAGACTATGTCCTCAAAAGTGTCACCCACCCACCACAAACCCACACCACCCCCCAGAGACTATGTCCCCAAAACGGTCACCCAACCACCACCCCCCCCACACCACCACCCCAGAGACTATGTCCCCAAAAGTTTCAACCACCCACACCCCCAACGCCACCCCCCCCAGAGACTATGTCCCCAAAAGGGTCACCCACCCACCCCCCCCACACCACACCCCCAGAGACTATGTCCCCAAAAGGGTCACCCACCCACCTCAACCACACCACCCCCCGCAGAGACTATGTCACCAAAAGGGTCACCTACCGACCCCACCACACCACCCCCCCAGAGACTATGTCCCCAAAAGGGTCACCCTCCTGCCCAACCACACCACCCCCAAAGGGACGACGTCCCCAAAAATGTCACCCACCCACCCTCCCCCACATCACCCCCCCAGAGACTATGTCCCCAAAAGGGGCACTCACCCACACCCCCACACACATCCCCCCCAGAGACTATGTCCAAAAAAGGGTCACCCACCCACCCCACCCCACACCACCCACCAGAGACAATGTCCACAAAAGCGTCACCCACCCACGCCAGCACACCACCCTCCCAGAGAATATGTCCCCAAAATGGTCACCCACCCACACCCCCACAAGACCCCTTCAGAGACCATGTCCCCAAAAGGGTCACCCACCCACACCCCCAACACCACACCCCCCAGAGACTATGTCCCCAAAAGGTTCACCCACCAACCTCCCACTCACGCCACACCCCCAGAGATATGTCACCAACAGGGGCACCAACCCACATCCCCACATGCCACCACCCCAGAGACTATGACACCAAAAGGGTTCACCCACCCAACACCCCCACACCACCCCCACAGAGACTATGCCCCAAAAGGTTCACCCAACCACCCCCCCCACACACCATGTCCCCAGAGACTATGTCCCCAAAAGCATCACCCACCCACCCCTTCCACACCACCCCCCCAGAGACTATGTCCCCAAAATGGTCACCCACCAAGCCCACACACACCCCCCCCAGAGACTATGTCCCAAAAAGGGTCACCCACCCACCCCCACACACCACCCCCCCTGAGACTATGTCCCCAAAAGTGTCACCCACCCAAAAACCCACACCACCCCCCCAGAGACTATGTCCCCAAAAGGGTCACACACCCACCCCCCCACACCACCCCCCCAGAGACTATGTCCCCAAAAGAGTAAACCACCCACCACCCCACAACACCCCCCCAGAGACTATGTCCCCAAAAGGGACACACACCCACCCCCCCACACCAACCCCCCCCCGAGACTATGTCCCCAAAATGTTCACCCACCCACACCACAACACCACCACCCCAGAGACTATGTCCCCAAAAGGGTCACACACCCACCCCCCCCACATCACCCCTCCAGAAACTATGTCCCCATAAGGGGCACTCACCCCCCCCCCACACAAAACCCCGCCAGAGACTATGTCCAAAAAAGGGTCACCCACCCACCACACCCCACACCACCCACCAGAGACTATGTCCTCAAAAGGGTCACCTACCCACCACAAACACACACCACCCCCCAGAGACTATGTCCCCAAAAGGGTCACCCAACCACCACCCCCCCCACACCACCACCCCAGAGACTATGTCCCCAAAAGTTTCAACCACCCACACCCCCAACGCCACCCCCCCCAGAGACTATGTCCCCAAAAGGGTCACTCACCCACCACAAACCCACTCCACCCCCCAGAGACTATGTCCCCAAAAGGGTCACCCAACCACCAGCCCCCCCACACCACCACCCCAGAGACTATGTCCCCAAAAGTTTCAACCACCCACACCCCCAACGCCACACCCGACAGAGACTATGTCCCCAAAAGGGTCACCCACCCACCCCCCCCACACCACACCCCCAGAGACTATGTCCCCAAAAGGGTCACCCACCCACCTGAACCACACCACCCCCCGCAGAGACTATGTCACCAAAAGGGTCACCTACCGACCCCACCACACCACCCCCCCAGAGACTATGTCCCCAAAAGGGTCACCCTCCTGCCCAACCACACCACCCCCAAAGGGACGACGTCCCCAAAAGTGTCACCCACCCACCCTCCCCCACATCACCCCCCCAGAGACTATGTCCCCAAAAGGGGCACTCACCCACACCCCCACACACATCCCCCCCAGAGACTATGTCCAAAAAAGGGTCACCCACCCACCCCACCCCACACCACCCACCAGAGACAATGTCCCCAAAAGGGTCACCCACCCACCCCAGCACACCACCCTCCCAGAGAATATGTCCCCAAAATGGTCACCCACCCACACCCCCACAAGTCCCCTTCAGAGACCATGTCCCCAAAAGGGTCACCCACCCACACCCCCAACACCACACCCCCCAGAGACTATGTCCCCAAAAGGTTCACCCACCCACCTCCCACTCACGCCACACCCCCAGAGATATGTCACCAACAGGGGCACCAACCCACATCCCCACATGCCACCACCCCAGAGACTATGACACCAAAAGGGTTCACCCACCCAACCCCCCCACACCACCCCCACAGAGACTATGCCCCAAAAGGTTCACCCAACCACCCCCCCCACACACCATGTCCCCAGAGACTATGTCCCCAAAAGCATCACCCACCCACCCCTTCCACACCACCCCCCCAGAGACTATGTCCCCAAAATGGTCACCCACCAAGCCCACCCACACCCCCCACAGAGACTATGTCCCAAAAAGGGTCACCCACCCACTCCCACACACCAACCCCCTGAGACTATGTCCCCAAAAGTGTCACCCACCCAAAAAACCACACCACCACCCCAGAAACTATGTCCCCAAAAGGGTCACACACCCACCCCCCCACACCACCCCCCCAGAGACTATGTCCCCAAAAGAGTAAACCACCCACCCCCCCACAACACCCCCCCAGAGACTATGTCCCCAAAAGGGTCACCCACCCAACCCCCACACCACCCCCCCTGAGACTATGGCCCCAAAATGGTCACCCAACAAGCCCACCCACACCACACCCCCAGAGACTATGTCCCAAAAAGGGTCACCCACCCACCCCCACACACCACCCCCCCAGAGGCTCTGTCCCCATAATGGTCACCCACCCAACCCTCACACCACCCCCCCTGAGACTATGTCCCCAAAAGGGTCACCCACCCAAACCCCCACACCACCCCTCCAGAGACTATGTCCCCAAAAGGGTCACACACCCACCCCCCCACACCACCACCCCAGAGACTATGTCCCAAAAAGGGTCACACACCCACCCCCCCACTGCACCCCCCCAGAGACTATGTCCCCAAAAGGTTCACCCACCCACCCACCCACACCACCCCCCAGAGAATATGTCCCCAAAAGAGTCTACCACCCACCCCCCCACACCACCCCCCCAGAGACTATGTCCCCTAAAGGGTCACCCACCCACCCCCCACACCACCCCCTCAGAGACTATTTCCTCAAAAGGGTCACCCACCCACAACCCCACACCACCCCCCCCGAGACTATGTCCCCAAAAGGTTCACCCACCCACACCACAACACCACCACCCCAGAGACTATGTCCCCAAAAGGGTCACACACTCACCCCACCACACCACCACCCCAGAGACTATGTCCCCAAAAGGGACACCCACCCGCCCCGATACACCACCCCCAAAGGGACGACGTCCCCAAAAGGGTCACCCACCCACCCCCCCACATCACCCCCCCAGAGACAATGTCCCCAAAAGGGGCACTCACACCCCCCCCCCACACACAACCACCCCAGAGACTATTTCCAAAAAAGGGTCACCCACCCACCCCACCCCACACCACCCACCAGAGACTATGTCCCCAAAAGGGTCACCCACCCACCCCAGCACACCTCCCTCCCAGAGAATATGTCCCCAAAATGGTCACCCAGCCACACCCCCACAAGACCACCCCAGAGATCATGTCCCCAAAAGGGTCACCCACCCACACCCCACACACCACACCCCCCAGAGACTATGTCCCCAAAAGGTTCACCCACCGACCTCCCACCCACGCCACCACCCCAGAGATATGTCACCAACAGGGTCACCCACCCACACCCCCCCCTGCCACCCCCCCAGAGACTATGTCCCCAAAAGGGTCACACATCCACCCCCCCACAACACCTCCCCAGAGACTATGTCCCCAAAAGGGTCACCCACCCTCCCACACCACCCCCCCACATACTATGTCCCCAAAAGAGTCAACCACCCACCCCCCCCCACACCACCCGCTCAGAGACTATGTCCCCAAAATGGTCACCCACCAAGCACAACCACACTAGCCCCCAGAGACTATGTCCCCATAATGGTCACCCACCCAACCCCCACACCACCCCCCCAGAGACTATGTCCCCAAAAGGGTCACACACCCACCCCCCCACACCAACCCCCCCCCGAGACTATGTCCCCAAAATGTTCACCCACCCACACCACAACACCACCACCCCAGAGACTATTTCCAAAAAAGGGTCACCCACCCACCACACCCCACACCACCCACCAGAGACTATGTCCCCAAAAGGGTCACCCACCCACCCCAGCACACCTCCCTCCCAGAGAATATGTCCCCAAAATGGTCACCCAGCCACACCCCCACAAGACCACCCCAGAGATCATGTCCCCAAAAGGGTCACCCACCCACACCCCACACACCACACCCCCCAGAGACTATGTCCCCAAAAGGTTCACCCACCGACCTCCCACCCACGCCACCACCCCAGAGATATGTCACCAACAGGGTCACCCACCCACACCCCCACCTGCCACCCCCCCAGAGACTATGTCCCCAAAAGGGTCACACATCCACCCCCCCACAACACCTCCCCAGAGACTATGTCCCCAAAAGGGTCACCCACCCTCCCACACCACCCCCCCAGAGACTATGTCCCCAAAGTGTCAACCACCCACCCCCCCCCACACCACCCGCTCAGAGACTATGTCCCCAAAATGGTCACCCACCAAGCACAACCACACTAGCCCCCAGAGACTATGTCCCCATAATGGTCACCCACCCAACCCCCACACCACCCCCCCAGAGACTATGTCCCCAAAAGGGTCACACACCCACCCCCCCACACCAACTCCCCCCCGAGACTATGTCCCCAAAATGTTCACCCACCCACACCACAACACCACCACCCCAGAGACTATGTCCCCAAAAGGGTCACACACCCACCCCCCCCACATCACCCCTCCAGAAACTATGTCCCCATAAGGGGCACTCACCCACCCCCCCACACAAAACCCCGCCAGAGACTATGTCCAAAAAAGGGTCACCCACCCACCACACCCCACACCACCCACCAGAGACTATGTCCTCAAAAGTGTCACCCACCCACCACAAACCCACACCACCCCCCAGAGACTATGTCCCCAAAAGGGTCACCCAACCACCACCCCCCCCACACCACCACCCCAGAGACTATGTCCCCAAAAGTTTCAACCACCCACACCCCCAACGCCACCCCCCCCAGAGACTATGTCCCCAAAAGGGTCACCCACCCACCCCCCCCACACCACACCCCCAGAGACTATGTCCCCAAAAGGGTCACCCACCCACCTCAACCACACCACCCCCCGCAGAGACTATGTCACCAAAAGGGTCACCTACCGACCCCACCACACCACCCCCCCAGAGACTATGTCCCCAAAAGGGTCACCCTCCTGCCCAACCACACCACCCCCAAAGGGACGACGTCCCCAAAAATGTCACCCACCCACCCTCCCCCACATCACCCCCCCCAGAGACTATGTCCCCAAAAGGGGCACTCACCCACACCCCCACACACATCCCCCCCAGAGACTATGTCCAAAAAAGGGTCACCCACCCACCCCACCCCACACCACCCACCAGAGACAATGTCCCCAAAAGCGTCACCCACCCACGCCAGCACACCACCCTCCCAGAGAATATGTCCCCAAAATGGTCACCCACCCACACCCCCACAAGACCCCTTCAGAGACCATGTCCCCAAAAGGGTCACCCACCCACACCCCCAACACCACACCCCCCAGAGACTATGTCCCCAAAAGGTTCACCCACCCACCTCCCACTCACGCCACACCCCCAGAGATATGTCACCAACAGGGGCACCAACCCACATCCCCACATGCCACCACCCCAGAGACTATGACACCAAAAGGGTTCACCCACCCAACACCCCCACACCACCCCCACAGAGACTATGCCCCAAAAGGTTCACCCAACCACCCCCCCCACACACCATGTCCCCAGAGACTATGTCCCCAAAAGCATCACCCACCCACCCCTTCCACACCACCCCCCCAGAGACTATGTCCCCAAAATGGTCACCCACCAAGCCCACACACACCCCCCCCAGAGACTATGTCCCAAAAAGGGTCACCCACCCACCCCCACACACCACCCCCCCTGAGACTATGTCCCCAAAAGTGTCACCCACCCAAAAACCCACACCACCCCCCCAGAGACTATGTCCCCAAAAGGGTCACACACCCACCCCCCCACACCACCCCCCCAGAGACTATGTCCCCAAAAGAGTAAACCACCCACCCCCCCACAACACCCCCCCAGAGACTATGTCCCCAAAAGGGTCACCCACCCAACCCCCACACCACCCCCCCGAGACTATGTCCCCAAAATGGTCACCCAACAAGCCCACCCACACCACACCCCCAGAGACTATGTCCCAAAAAGGGTCACCCACCCACCCCCACACACCACCCCCCCAGAGTCTATGTCCCCAAAATGGTCACCCACCCAACCACCGAACCCCCCCTCCTGTGACTATGTCCCCAAAAGGGTCACCCACCCAAACCCCCACACCACCCCCCCAGAGACTATGTCCCCAAAAGGGTCACACACCCACCCCCCCACACCACCACCCCAGAGACTATGTCCCAAAAAGGGTCACACACCCACCCCCCCACTGCACCCCCCCAGAGACTATGTCCCCAAAAGGTTCACCCACCCACCCACCCACACCACCCCCCAGAGAATATGTCCCCAAAAGAGTCTACCACCCACCCCCCCACACCACCCCCCCAGAGACTATGTCCCCTAAAGTGTCACCCACCCACCCCCCACACCACCCCCTCAGAGACTATTTCCTCAAAAGGGTCACCCACCCACAACCCCACACCACCCCCCCGAGACTATGTCCCCAAAAGGTTCACCCACCCACACCACAACACCACCACCCCAGAGACTATGTCCCCAAAAGGGTCACACACCCACCCCACCACACCACCACCCCAGAGACTATGTCCCCAAAAGGGACACCTACCCGCCCCGATACACCACCCCCAAAGGGACGACGTCCCCAAAATGGTCACCCACCCACCCCCCCACATCACCCCCCCAGAGACAATGTCCCCAAAAGGGGCACTCACACACCCCCCCCACACACAACCCCCCCAGAGACTATTTCCAAAAAAGGGTCACCCACCCACCCCACCCCACACCACCCACCAGAGACTATGTCCCCAAAAGGGTCACCCACCCACCCCAGCACACCTCCCTCCCAGAGAATATGTCCCCAAAATGGTCACCCAGCCACACCCCCACAAGACCACCCCAGAGATCATGTCCCCAAAAGGGTCACCCACCCACACCCCACACACCACACCCCCCAGAGACTATGTCCCCAAAAGGTTCACCCACCGACCTCCCCCACCACGCCACCACCCCAGAGATATGTCACCAACAGGGTCACCCACCCACACCCCCACCTGCCACCCCCCCAGAGACTATGTCCCCAAAAGGGTCACACATCCACCCCCCCACAACACCTCCCCAGAGACTATGTCCCCAAAAGGGTCACCCACCCTCCCACACCACCCCCCCAGAGACTATGTCCCCAAAAGAGTCAACCACCCACCCCCCCCACACCCCCCTCCGGAGACTATGTCCCCAAATTGGTCACCCACCAAGCACAACCACACTAGCCCCCAGAGACTATGTCCCCATAATGGTCACCCACCCAACCCCCACACCACCCCCCCAGAGACTATGTCCCCAAAAGGGTCACCCACCCAAACCCCCACACCACCCCCCCAGAGACTATGTCCCCAAAAGGGTCACACACCCACCCCCCCACACCACCACCCCAGAGACTATGTCCCAAAAAGGGTCACACACCCACCCCCCCACTGCACCCCCCCAGGGACTATGTCCCCAAAAGGTTCACCCACCCACCCACCCACACCACCCCCCAGAGAATATGTCCCCAAAAGAGTCTTCCACACACCCCCCCGCACCACCCCCCCAGAGACTATGTCCCCTAAAGGGTCACCCACCCACCCCCCACAACACCCCCTCAGAGACTATTTCCTCAAAAGGGTCACCCACCCACAACCCCACACCACCCCCCCCGAGACTATGTCCCCAAAAGGTTCACCCACCCACACCACAACACCACCACCCCAGAGACTATGTCCCCAAAAGGGTCACACACCCACCCCACCACACCACCACCCCAGAGACTATGTCCCCAAAAGGGACACCCACCCGCCCCGATACACCACCCCCAAAGGGACGACGTCCCCAAAAGGGTCACCCACCCACCCTCCCACATCACCCCCCCAGAGACAATGTCCCCAAAAGGGGCACTCACACACCCCCCCCACACACAACCCCCCCAGAGACTATTTCCAAAAAAGGGTCACCCACGCACCCCACCCCACACCACCCACCAGAGACTATGTCCCCAAAAGGGTCACCCACCCACCCCAGCACACCTCCCTCCCAGAGAATATGTCCCCAAAATGGTCACCCAGCCACACCCCCACAAGACCACCCCAGAGATCATGTCCCCAAAAGGGTCACCCACCCACACCCCACACACCACACCCCCCAGAGACTATGTCCCCAAAAGGTTCACCCACCGACCTCCCACCCACGCCACCACTCCAGAGATATGTCACCAACAGGGTCACCCACCCACACCCCCACCTGCCACCCCCCCAGAGACTATGTCCCCAAAAGGGTCACACATCCACCCCCCCACAACACCTCCCCAGAGACTATGTCCCCAAAAGGGTCACCCTCCCTCCCACACCACCCCCCCAGAGACTATGTCCCCAAAAGAGTCAACCACCCACCCCCCCCACACCACCCGCTCAGAGACTATGTCCCCAAAATGGTCACCCACCAAGCACAACCACACTAGCCCCCAGAGACTATGTCCCCATAATGGTCACCCACCCAACCCCCACACCACCCCCCCAGAGACTATGTCCCCAAAAGGGTCACACACCCACCCCCCCACACCAACCCCCCCCGAGACTATGTCCCCAAAATGTTCACCCACCCACACCACAACACCACCACCCCAGAGACTATGTCCCTAAAAGTGTCACACACCCACCCCCCCCCACATCACCCCTCCAGAAACTATGTCCCCATAAGGGGCACTCACCCACCCCCCCACACAAAACCCCGCCAGAGACTATGTCCAAAAAAGGGTCACTCACCCACCACACCCCACACCACCCACCAGAGACTATGTCCTCAAAAGGGTCACCCACCCTCCACAAACCCACACCACCCCCCAGAGACTATGTCCCCAAAAGGGTCACCCAACCACCACCCCCCCCCACACCACCACCCCAGAGACAATGTCCCCAAAAGTTTCAACCACCCACACCCCCAACGCCACCCCCCCCAGAGACTATGTCCCCAAAAGGGTCACCCACCCACCCCCCCCCACACCACACCCCCAGAGACTATGTCCCCAAAAGGGTCACCCACCCACCTCACCCACACCACCCCCGCAGAGACTATGTCACCAAAAGGGTCACCCACCCACCCCACCCACACCACCCCCCCAGAGACTATGTCCCCAAAAGGGTAACCCACCCGCCCTGCCACACCACCCCCAAAGGGACGACGTCCCCAAAAGGGTCACCCACCCACTCCCCCCCACATCACCCCCCCAGACACTATGTCCCCAAAAGGGGCACTCACCCACACCCCCACACACATCCCCCCCAGAGACTATGTCCAAAAAAGGGTCACCCACCCACCCCACCCCACACCACCCACCAGAGACAATGTCCCCAAAATGGTCACCCACCCACCCCAGCACACCACCCTCCCAGAGAATATGTCCCCAAAATGGTCACCCACCCACACCCCCACAAGACCCCTTCAGAGACCATGTCCCCAAAAGGGTCACCCACCCACATCCCCAACACCACACCCCCCAGAGACTATGTCCCCAAAAGGTTCACCCACCCACCTCCCACACACACCACACCCCCAGAGATATGTCACCAACAGGGGCACCAACCCACATCCCCACATGCCACCACCCCAGAGACTATGACACCAAAAGGGTCACCCACCCACCCCAACACACCACCCCCCCAGAGGCTCTGTCCCCATAATGGTCACCCACCCAACCCCCACACCACCCCCCCCGAGACTATTTCCCCAAAAGGGTCACCCACCCAAACCCCCACACCACCCCCCAGAGACTATGTCCCCAAAAGGGTCACCCTCCCACCCCCCCACACCACCTCCCCAGAGACGATGTCCCCAAAAGGGTCACCCACCCACCCACCCACAACACCCCCCCAGAGATTATGTCCGCAAAAGCGTCAACCACCCACCCCCCCCACACCACCCGCCCAGAGACTATGTCCCCAAAGTGGTCACCCTCCAAGCCCATCCACACCACCCCCCCAGAGACTATGTCCCAAAAAGGGTAACCCACCCACCCCCACACACCACCCCCCCAGAGGCTCTGTCCCCATAATGGTCACCCACCCAACCACCACATCACCCCCCCCGAGACTATGTCCCCAAAAGGGTCACCCACCCAAACCCCCACACCACCCCCCCAGAGACTATGTCCCCAAAAGGGTCACACACCCACCCCCCCACACCACCCCCCCAGAGACTATGTCCCAAAAAGGGTCACACACCCACCCCCCACAACACCCCCCCAGTGACTATGTCCCCAAAAGGGTCACACACCCACCCCCCCACACCACCACCCGAGAGACTATGTCCTCAAAAGGGTCACCCACCCAATACCCCACATCAGCCCACCCCGAGACTATGTCCCCAAAAGTTTCACCCACCCACACCACAACACCACCACCCCAGAGACTATGTCCCCAAAAGGGTCACACACCCACCCCACCACACCACCACCCCAGAGACTATGTCCCCAAAAGGGTCACCCACCGGCCCCGCCACTTCACCACCAAAGGGACGATGTCCCCAAAAGGGTCACCCACCCACCCCCCCCACATCACCCCCCCAGAGACTATGTCCCCAAAAGGGGCACTCACACACCCCCCCACACACAACAACTCCAGAGACTATGTCCAAAAAAGGGTCACCCACCCACCCCACACCACACCACCCACCAGAGACTATGTCCCCAAAAGGGTCACCCACACCCCAGCACACCACCCTCCCAGAGAATATGTCCCCAAAATGGTCATGCAGCCACACCCCCACAAGAACCCCCCAGAGACCATGTCCCCAAAAGGGTCACCTACCCACACCCCCCACACCAGCCCCCCCAGAGACTATGTCCCCAAAAGGTTCACCCACCCACCTCCCACCCACGCCACCCCCCCAGAGATATGTCACCAACAGGGTCACCCACCCACACCCCACATGCCACCCCCCCAGAGACAATGTACCCATAAGGGTCACACACCCACCCCCCCACACCACCTCCCCAGAGACTATGTCCCCAAAAGGGTCACCCACCCACCCACACCACCCCCCCAGAGAATATGTACCCAAAAGAGTCAACCACCCACACCCCCCACACCACCCGCCCAGAGACTATGTCCCCAAATTGGTCACCCACCAAGCACACACACACCAGCCCCCCAGAGACTATGTCCCAAAAAGGGTCACCCACCCACCCCAACACACCACCCCCCCAGAGGCTCTGTCCCCATAATGGTCATCCACCCAACCACCACACCACCCCCCCGAGACTATGTCCCCAAAAGGGTCACCCACCCAAACCCCCACACCACCCCCCCGGAGACTATGTCCCCAAAAGGGTCAGACACCCAGCCCCCCACCCACCCCCCCAGAGACTATGTCCCCAAAAGAGTCAACCACCCACCCCCCCACACCACCCCCCCAGAGACTATGTCCCCAAAAGGGTCACCCACCCACCCCCCACACCGCCCCCCCAGAGACTATGTCCTCAAAAGTGTCACCCATCCACCCCCCACACCAACCCCCCCCGAGACTATGTCCCCAAAAGTTTCACCCACCCACACCACAACACCACCACCCCAGAGACTATGTCCTCAAAAGTGTCACCCATCCACCCCCCACACCAACCCCCCCCGAGACTATGTCCCCAAAAGTTTCACCCACCCACACCACAACACCACCATCCCAGAGACTATGTCCCCAAAAGGGTCACACACCCACCCCCCCACTGCACCCCCCCAGAGACTATGTCCCCAAAAGGTTCACCCACCCACCCACCCACACCACCCCCCAGAGAATATGTCCCCAAAAGAGTCTACCACCCACCCCCCCCACACCCCCCCCCCAGAGACTATGTCCCCTAAAGTGTCACCCACCCACCCCCCACACCACCCCCTCAGAGACTATTTCCTCAAAAGGGTCACCCACCCACAACCCCACACCACCCCCCCGAGACTATGTCCCCAAAAGGTTCACCCACCCACACCACAACACCACCACCCCAGAGACTATGTCCCCAAAAGGGTCACACACCCACCCCACCACACCACCACCCCAGAGACTATGTCCCCAAAAGGGACACCTACCCGCCCCGATACACCACCCCCAAAGGGACGACGTCCCCAAAAGGGTCACCCACCCACCCCCCCACATCACCCCCCCAGAGACAATGTCCCCAAAAGGGGCACTCACACACCCCCCCAACACACAACCCCCCCAGAGACTATTTCCAAAAAAGGGTCACCCACCCACCCCACCCACACCACCCACCAGAGACTATGTCCCCAAAAGGGTCACCCACCCACCCCAGCACACCTCCCTCCCAGAGAATATGTCCCCAAAATGGTCACCCAGCCACACCCCCACAAGACCACCCCAGAGATCATGTCCCCAAAAGGGTCACCCACCCACACCCCACACACCACACCCCCCAGAGACTATGTCCCCAAAAGGTTCACCCACCGACCTCCCACCCACGCCACCACCCCAGAGATATGTCACCAACAGGGTCAGCCACCCACACCCCCACCTGCCCCCCCCCCAGAGACTATGTCCCCAAAAGGGTCACACATCCACCCCCCCACAACACCTCCCCAGAGACTATGTCCCCAAAAGGGTCACCCCCCCTCCCACACCACCCCCCCAGAGACTATGTCCCCAAAAGAGTCAACCACCCACCCCCCCCACACCACCCGCTCAGAGACTATGTCCCCAAAATGGTCACCCACCAAGCACAACCACACTAGCCCCCAGAGACTATGTCCCCATAATGGTCACCCACCCAACCCCCACACCACCCCCCCTGAGACTATGTCCCCAAAAGGGTCACCCACCCAAACCCCCACACCACCCCCCCAGAGACTATGTCCCCAAAAGGGTCACACACCCACCCCCCCACACCACCACCCCAGAGACTATGTCCCAAAAAGGGTCACACACCCACCCCCCCACTGCACCCCCCCAGGGACTATGTCCCCAAAAGGTTCACCCACCCACCCACCCACACCACCCCCCAGAGAATATGTCCCCAAAAGAGTCTTCCACACACCCCCCCCGCACCACCCCCCCAGAGACTATGTCCCCTAAAGGGTCACCCACCCACCCCCCACAACACCCCCTCAGAGACTATTTCCTCAAAAGGGTCACCCACCCACAACCCCACACCACCCCCCCCGAGACTATGTCCCCAAAAGGTTCACCCACCCACACCACAACACCACCACCCCAGAGACTATGTCCCCAAAAGTGTCACACACCCACCCCACCACACCACCACCCCAGACACTATGTCCCCAAAAGGGACACCCACCCGCCCCGATACACCACCCCCAAAGGGACGACGTCCCCAAAAGGGTCACCCACCCACCCTCCCACATCACCCCCCCAGAGACAATGTCCCCAAAAGGGGCACTCACACACCCCCCCCACACACAACCCCCCAGAGACTATTTCCAAAAAAGGGTCACCCACGCACCCCACCCCACACCACCCACCAGAGACTATGTCCCCAAAAGGGTCACCCACCCACCCCAGCACACCTCCCTCCCAGAGAATATGTCCCCAAAATGGTCACCCAGCCACACCCCCACAAGACCACCCCAGAGATCATGTCCCCAAAAGGGTCACCCACCCACACCCCACACACCACACCCCCCAGAGACTATGTCCCCAAAAGGTTCACCCACCGACCTCCCACCCACGCCACCACCCCAGAGATATGTCACCAACAGGGTCACCCACCCACACCCCCACCTGCCACCCCCCCAGAGACTATGTCCCCAAAAGGGTCACACATCCACCCCCCCACAACACCTCCCCAGAGACTATGTCCCCAAAAGGGTCACCCACCCTCCCCCACCACCCCCCCAGAGACTATGTCCCCAAAAGAGTCAACCACCCACCCCCCCCACACCACCCGCTCAGAGACTATGTCCCCAAAATGGTCACCCACCAAGCACAACCACACTAGCCCCCAGAGACTATGTCCCCATAATGGTCACCCACCCAACCCCCACACCACCCCCCCTGAGACTATGTCCCCAAAAGGGTCACCCACCCAAACCCCCACACCACCCCCCCAGAGACTATGTCCCCAAAAGGGTCACACACCCACCCCCCCACACCACCACCCCAGAGACTATGTCCCAAAAAGTGTCACACACCCACCCCCCCACTGCACCCCCCCAGGGACTATGTCCCCAAAAGGTTCACCCACCCACCCACCCACACCACCCCCCAGAGAATATGTCCCCAAAAGAGTCTTCCACACACCCCCCCGCACCACCCCCCCAGAGACTATGTCCCCTAAAGGGTCACCCACCCACCCCCCACAACACCCCCTCAGAGACTATTTCCTCAAAAGGGTCACCCACCCACAACCCCACACCACCCCCCCCGAGACTATGTCCCCAAAAGGTTCACCCACCCACACCACAACACCACCACCCCAGAGACTATGTCCCCAAAAGTGTCACACACCCACCCCACCACACCACCACCCCAGAGACTATGTCCCCAAAAGGGACACCCACCCGCCCCGATACACCACCCCCAAAGGGACGACGTCCCCAAAAGGGTCACCCACCCACCCTCCCACATCACCCCCCCAGAGACAATGTCCCCAAAAGGGGCACTCACACACCCCCCCCACACACAACCCCCCAGAGACTATTTCCAAAAAAGGGTCACCCACGCACCCCACCCCACACCACCCACCAGAGACTATGTCCCCAAAAGGGTCACCCACCCACCCCAGCACACCTCCCTCCCAGAGAATATGTCCCCAAAATGGTCACCCAGCCACACCCCCACAAGACCACCCCAGAGATCATGTCCCCAAAAGGGTCACCCACCCACACCCCACACACCACACCCCCCAGAGACTATGTCCCCAAAAGGTTCACCCACCGACCTCCCACCCACGCCACCACCCCAGAGATATGTCACCAACAGGGTCACCCACCCACACCCCCACCTGCCACCCCCCCAGAGACTATGTCCCCAAAAGGGTCACACATCCACCCCCCCACAACACCTCCCCAGAGACTATGTCCCCAAAAGGGTCACCCACCCTCCCACACCACCCCCCCAGAGACTATGTCCCCAAAAGAGTCAACCACCCACCCCCCCCACACCACCCGCTCAGAGACTATGTCCCCAAAATGGTCACCCACCAAGCCCAACCACACTAGCCCCCAGAGACTATGTCCCCATAATGGTCACCCACCCAACCCCCACACCACCCCCCCAGAGACTATGTCCCCAAAAGGGTCACACACCCACCCCCCCACACCAACCCCCCCCGAGACTATGTCCCCAAAATGTTCACCCACCCACACCACAACACCACCACCCCAGAGACTATGTCCCCAAAAGTGTCACACACCCACCCCCCCCCACATCACCCCTCCAGAAACTATGTCCCCATAAGGGGCACTCACCCACCCCCCCACACAAAACCCCGCCAGAGACTATGTCCAAAAAAGGGTCACCCACCCACCACACCCCACACCACCCACCAGAGACTATGTCCTCAAAAGGGTCACCCACCCTCCACAAACCCACACCACCCCCCAGAGACTATGTCCCCAAAAGGGTCACCCAACCACCACCCCCCACAGCCCCGAGACTATGTCCCCAAAAGGGTCACCCACCCACACCCCCAACGCCACCCCCCCCAGAGACTATGTCCCCAAAAGGGTCACCCACCCACCCCCCCCACACCACACCCCCAGAGACTATGTCCCCAAAAGGGTCACCCACCCACCTCACCCACACCACCCCCGCAGAGACTATGTCACCAAAAGGGTCACCCACCCACCCCACCCACACCACCCCCCCAGAGACTATGTCCCCAAAAGGGTAACCCACCCGCCCCGCCACACCACCCCCAAAGGGACGACGTCCCCAAAAGGGTCACCCACCCACTCCCCCCCACATCACCCCCCCAGAGACTATGTCCCCAAAAGGGGCACTCACCCACACCCCCACACACATCCCCCCCAGAGACTATGTCCAAAAAAGGGTCACCCACCCACCCACCCCACACCACCCACCAGAGACAATGTCCCCAAAAGGGTCACCCACCCACCCCAGCACACCACCCTCCCAGAGAATATGTCCCCAAAATGGTCACCCACCCACACCCCCACAAGACCCCTTCAGAGACCATGTCCCCAAAAGGGTCACCCACCCACAACCCCAACACCACACCCCCCAGAGACTATGTCCCCAAAAGGTTCACCCACCCACCTCCCACACACACCACACCCCCAGAGATATGTCACCAACAGGGGCACCAACCCACATCCCCACATGCCACCACCCCAGAGACTATGACACCAAAAGGGTCACCCACCCACCCCAACACACCACCCCCCCAGAGGCTCTGTCCCCATAATGGTCACCCACCCAACCCCCACACCACCCCCCCCGAGACTATTTCCCCAAAAGGGTCACCCACCCAAACCCCCACACCACCCCCCAGGGACTATGTCCCCAAAAGGGTCACCCACCCACCCCCCCACACCACCTCCCCAGAGACGATGTCCCCAAAAGGGTCACCCACCCACCCACCCACAACACCCCCCCAGAGATTATGTCCGCAAAAGCGTCAACCACCCACCCCCCCCACACCACCCGCCCAGAGACTATGTCCCCAAAGTGGTCACCCGCCAAGCCCATCCACACCACCCCCCCAGAGACTATGTCCCAAAAAGGGTAACCCACCCACCCCCACACACCACCCCCCCAGAGGCTCTGTCCCCATAATGGTCACCCACCCAACCACCACATCACCCCCCCCGAGACTATGTCCCCAAAAGGGTCACCCACCCAAACCCCCACACCACCCCCCCAGAGACTATGTCCCCAAAAGGGTCACACACCCACCCCCCCACACCACCCCCCCAGAGACTATGTCCCAAAAAGGGTCACACACCCACCCCCCACAACACCCCCCCAGTGACTATGTCCCCAAAAGGGTCACACACCCACCCCCCCACACCACCACCCGAGAGACTATGTCCTCAAAAGGGTCACCCACCCAATACCCCACATCAGCCCACCCCGAGACTATGTCCCCAAAAGTTTCACCCACCCACACCACAACACCACCACCCCAGAGACTATGTCCCCAAAAAGGTCACACACCCACCCCACCACACCACCACCCCAGAGACTATGTCCCCAAAAGGGTCACCCACCGGCCCCGCCACTTCACCACCAAAGGGACGATGTCCCCAAAAGGGTCACCCACCCACCCCCCCCACATCACCCCCCCCAGAGACTATGTCCCCAAAAGGGGCACTCACACACCCCCCCACACACAACAACCCCAGAGACTATGTCCAAAAAAGGGTCACCCACCCACCCCACACCACACCACCCACCAGAGACTATGTCCCCAAAAGGGTCACCCACACCCCATCACACCACCCTCCCAGAGAATATGTCCCCAAAATGGTCATGCAGCCACACCCCCACAAGACCCCCCAGAGACCATGTCCCCAAAAGGGTCACCTACCCACACCCCCCACACCAGCCCCCCCAGAGACTATGTCCCCAAAAGGTTCACCCACCCACCTCCCACCCACGCCACCCCCCCAGAGATATGTCACCAACAGGGTCACCCACCCACACCCCACATGCCACCCCCCCAGAGACAATGTACCCATAAGGGTCACACACCCACCCCCCCACACCACCTCCCCAGAGACTATGTCCCCAAAAGGGTAACCCACCCACCCACACCACCCCCCCAGAGAATATGTACCCAAAAGAGTCAACCACCCACCCCCCCCACACCACCCGCCCAGATACTATGTCCCCAAATTGGTCACCCACCAAGCACACACACACCACCCCCCCAGAGACTATGTCCCAAAAAGGGTCACCCACCCACCCCAACACACCACCCCCCCAGAGGCTCTGTCCCCATAATGGTCATCCACCCAACCACCACACCACCCCCCCGAGACTATGTCCCCAAAAGGGTCACCCACCCAAACCCCCACACCACCCCCCCGGAGACTATGTCCCCAAAAGGGTCAGACACCCAGCCCCCCACCCACCCCCCCAGAGACTATGTCCCCAAAAGAGTCAACCACCCACCCCCCCACACCACCCCCCCAGAGACTATGTCCCCAAAAGGGTCACCCACCCACCCCCCACACCACCCCCCCAGAGACTATGTCCTCAAAAGTGTCACCCATCCACCCCCCACACCAACACCCCCCGAGACTATGTCCCCAAAAGTTTCACCCACCCACACCACAACACCACCAACCCAGAGACTATGTCCCCAAAAGGGTCACACACCCACCCCACCACACCACCACCCCAGAGACTATGTCCCCAAAAGGGTCACCCACCCGCCCCGCCACACCACCCTCAAAGGGACGACGTCCACAAAAGGGTCACCCACCCACCCACCCCCACATCACCTCCCCAGAAACTATGTCCCCAAAAGGGGCAGTCACCCACCCCCCCACACACAACCCCCCCAGAGACTATGTCCAAAAAAGTGTCACCCACCCACCCCACCGCACACCACCCACCAGAGACTATGTCCCCAAAAGGGTCACCCACCCACCCCAAACCCACACCACCCCCCAGAGACTATGTCCCCAAAAGGTTGACCCAACTACCACCCCCCCCACACCACCACCCCAGAGACTATGTCCCCAAAAGTTTCAACCACCCACACCCCCAACGCCACCCCCCCAGAGACTATGTCCCCAAAAGGGTCACCCAACCACCCCCCCACACCACACCCCCAGAGACTATGTCCCCAAAAGGGTCACCCACCCACCTCACCCACACCACCCCCCCAGAGACTATGTCACCAAAAGGGTCACCCACCCACCCCACCCACACCACCCCCCCAGAGGCTATGTCCCCAAAAGGGTCACCCACCCGCCCCGCCACACCACCCCCAAAGGGACGACGTCCCCAAAAGAGTCACCCACCCACGCCACCCACATCATCCCCCCAGAGACTATGTCCCCAAAAGGGGCACTCACCCACACCCCCACACACAACGCCCCCAGAGACTATGTCCAAAAAAGGGTCACCCACCCACCCCAACCCACACCACCCACCAGAGACTATGTCCCCAAAAGGGTCACCCACCCACCCCAGCACACCACCCTCCCAGAGAATATGTCCCCAAAATGGTCACCCACCCACACCCCCACAAGACCCCCCCAGAGACCATGTCCCCAAAAGGGTCACCCACCTACACCCCCCACACCACACCCCCCAGAGACTATGTCCCCAAAAGGTTCACCCACCCACCTCCCACCCACGCCACCCCCCCAGAGTTATGTCACCAACAGGGTCAAAACCCACACCCCCACATGCCACCACCCCAGAGACTATGACACCAAAAGGGTTCACCCACCCAACCCCCCCACACCACCCCCACAGAGACTATGCCCCAAAAGGTTCACCCAACCACCCCCCCCCCACACACCACGTCCCCAGAGACTATGTCCCCAAAAGCGTCACCCACCCACCTCCCCCACACCAACCCCCCAGAGACTATGTACACAAAAGGGGCACCAACCCACCTCCCCACACACAACACCCCTAGAGACTAAGTCCCCAAAAGGGTCACCAACACCCCCCCACACCACCTCCCAGAGACTATGTCCACAAAATGGTCACCAACCCACCCCACACCCAGACCACCCCCCAGAGACTATGTCCCCAAAAGGGTCACACACCCACCCCACCCACACCACCCCCGCAGAGACTATGTCCCCAAAAGGGTCACCCACCCAACCCACCCACACAACCCCCCCAGAGACTATGTCAGGAAAAGGGTCACCCACCCACCTCACACACACCACCCCCCCAGAGACTATATACCCAAACGTTTCACCCACCCACCCCACCCACACAACCCTCCCAGAGACTATGTCCCCAAAAGGGTCACCCACACAACACACACACACAACCCCCCCAGAGACTATGTCCCCAAAAGGGTCACCCACCCACCCCACGCACACCACCACCCAGAGACTATGTCCCCAAACGGGTCACACAAACCTCCCCCCCAAACCACCCCCCCAGTGACTATGTCCCCAAAAGGGTCACCCACCCAAACCCCACACCACCCCCCCAGAGACTATGTCCCCAAAAGGGTCACCCACCCACCCCCCCACACCAACCCCCCAGAGACTATGTCCCCAAAATGGTCACCCACCCAAGCCCACACACCACCCCCCCAGAGACTATGTCCCCAAAAGGGTCACCCACCCAAACCCCCACTCCACCACCACAGAGACTATGTCCCCAATAGGGTCACCCACCCATCCCCCCACACCACCCCCCCAGAGACTATGTCCCCAAAAGGGTCACACAAACCTCCCCCCCAAACCACCCACCCAGTGACTATGTCCCCAAAAGTGTCACCCACACAACCACCACACCACCCCCCCAGAGACTATGTCCCCAAAAGGGTCACCCACACACCCCGCCACACCTCCCCCCCAGAGACTATTTCCACAAAATGGGCATCCACCCACCCCCCACACCACCCCCCCATAGACTATGTCCCCAAAAGGGTCACCCACCCACCCCCCCACACCACGCCCCCAGAGACTATGTCCCCAAAAGGTTGACCCAACTACCACCCCCCCCACACCACCACCCCAGAGACTATGTCCCCATAAGTTTCAACCACCCACACCCCCAACGCCACCCCCCCAGAGACTATGTCCCCAAAAGGGTCACCCAACCACCCCCCCACACCACACCCCCAGAGACTATGTCCCCAAAAGGGTCACCCACCCACCTCACCCACACCACCCCCCCAGAGACTATGTCACCAAAAGGGTCACCCACCCACCCCACCCACACCACCCCCCCAGAGGCTATGTCCCCAAAAGGGTCACCCACCCGCCCCGCCACACCACCCCCAAAGGGACGACGTCCCCAAAAGAGTCACCCACCCACGCCACCCACATCATCCCTCCAGAGACTATGTCCCCAAAAGGGGCACTCACCCACACCCCCACACACAACGCCCCCAGAGACTATGTCCAAAAAAGGGTCACCCACCCACCCCAACCCACACCACCCACCAGAGACTATGTCCCCAAAAGGGTCACCCACCCACCCCAGCACACCACCCTCCCAGAGAATATGTCCCCAAAATGGTCACCCACCCACACCCCCACAAGACCCCCCCAGAGACCATGTCCCCAAAAGGGTCACCCACCTACACCCCCCACACCACACCCCCCAGAGACTATGTCCCCAAAAGGTTCACCCACCCACCTCCCACCCACGCCACCCCCCCAGAGTTATGTCACCAACAGGGTCAAAACCCACACCCCCACATGCCACCACCCCAGAGACTATGACACCAAAAGGGTTCACCCACCCAACCCCCCCACACCACCCCCACAGAGACTATGCCCCAAAAGGTTCACCCAACCACCCCCCCCACACACCACGTCCCCAGAGACTATGTCCCCAAAAGCGTCACCCACCCACCTCCCCCACACCAACCCCCCAGAGACTATGTACACAAAAGGGGCACCAACCCACCTCCCCACACACAACACCCCTAGAGACTAAGTCCCCAAAAGGGTCACCAACACCCCCCCACACCACCTCCCAGAGACTATGTCCACAAAAGGGTCACCTACCCAACCCACACCCGGACCACCCCCCAGAGACTATGTCCCCAATAGGGTCACACACCCACCCCACCCACACCACCCCCGCAGAGACTATGTCCCCAAAAGGGTCACCCACCCAACCCACCCACACAACCCCCCCAGAGACTATGTCAGGAAAAGGGTCACCCACCCACCTCACACACACCACCCCCCCAGAGACTATATACCCAAAAGTTTCACCCACCCACCCCACCCACACAACCCTCCCAGAGGCTATGTCCCCAAAAGGGTCACCCACACAACCCACACACACAACCCCCCCAGAGACTATGTCCCCAAAAGGGTCACCCACCCACCCCACGCACACCACCACCCAGAGACTATGTCCCCAAACGGGTCACACAAACCTCCCCCCCAAACCATCCCCCCAGTGACTATGTCCCCAAAAGGGTCACCACCCAAACCCCACACCACCCCCCCAGAGACTATGTCCCCAAAAGGGTCACCCACCCACCCCCCCACACCAACCCCCCAGAGACTATGTCCCCAAAATGGTCACCCACCAAAGCCCACACACCACCCCCCCCGGAGACTATGTCCCCAAAAGGGTCACCCACCCAAACCCCCACTCCACCACCACAGAGACTATGTCCCCAATAGGGTCACCCACCAATCCCCCCACACCACCCCCCCAGAGACTATGTCCCCAAAAGGGTCACACAAACCTCCCCCCCAAACCACCCACCCAGTGACTATGTCCCCAAAAGTGTCACCCACACAACCACCACACCACCCCCCCAGAGACTATGTCCCCAAAAGGGTCACCCACACACCCCACCACACCTCCCCCCCAGAGACTATTTCCACAAAATGGGCATCCACCCACCCCCCACACCACCCCCCCATAGACTATGTCCCCAAAAGGGTCACCCACCCACCCCCCCACACCACGCCCCCAGAGACTATGTCCCCAAAAGGGTCACCCACCCACCCCACCCACACCACCCCCCCAGAGACTATGTCCCCAAAAGGGTCACCCTCCCACCCCACGCACACCACCCCCCCAGTGACTATGTCCCCGAAAGGGTCACCCACCCACCCCACCCACACAACCCCCCCAGAGACTATGTCCCCAAATGGTTCACCCACCCACCCCAAAAACACCACCTCTGCAGAGACTATGTCCCCAAAAGATTCACCCACCCAACCCCCCACACCACCCCCCCACAGAGACTATGTCCCCAAAAAGGTCACAAACCCACGCCCCCACACCACCCCCCCAGAGACTATGTCCCCATAAGGGTCACCCACCCACCACCCCACACCACCCCCCCAGAGACTATGTCCCCAAAAGTGTCACCCACTCACACCCCCACGCCACCCCCCCAGAGACTATGTCCCCAAAAGGGGCACCCACCAAAACCCCAACACCACCCCCCCAGAGACTATGTCCCCAAAAGGGTCACCCACTAAAACCCCCACACCACCACCCCAGAGACTATGACCCCAAAAGGGACACCCACCCACCCCCCCACACCACGCCCCCAGAGACTATGTCACCAAAATGGTCACCCACCCACCCTCCCACACCACCCCCCCACAGACTATGTCCCCAAAAGGGTCACACACCAACCCCCCCACACCACCCCCCCAGAGACTATGTCCCCAAAATGGTCACCCATACCCCCTCCACACCACCCCCCAGAGACTATGTTTCCAAAAGGGTCACCCACCCAGCCCCCACACCTCCCCCCCAGAGAATATGTCCCCAAAAGGGTCACCCAACCAACCCCCACACCACCCCCCCAGAGACTATGTCCTCAAAAGGGTCACCCATCCACCCCCCCACACCAACCCCCCCCGAGACTATGTCCCCAAAAGTTTCACCCACCCACACCACAACACCACCACCCCAGAGACTATGTCCCCAAAAGGGTCACACACCCACCCCACCACACCACCACCCCAGAGACTATGTCCCCAAAAGGGTCACCCACCCGTCCCGCCACACCACCCCAAAGGGACGACGTCCCCAAAAGGGTCACCCACCCACCCCCCCCACATCACCCCCCCAGAAACTATGTCCCCAAAAGGGGCAGTCACCCACCCCCCCACACACAACCCCCCCAGAGACTATGTCCAAAAAAGTGTCACCCACCCACCCCACCGCACACCACCCACCAGAGAATATGTCCCCAAAAGGGTCACCCATCCACCCCAAACCCACACCACCCCCCAGAGACTATGTCCCCAAAAGGTTGACCCAACTACCACCCCCCCATACCACCACCCCAGAGACTATGTCCCCAAAAGTTTCAACCACCCACACCCCCAACGCCACCCCCCCAGAGACTATGTCCCCAAAAGGGTCACCCAACCACCCCCCCACACCACACCCCCAGAGACTATGTCCCCAAAAGGGTCACCCACCCACCTCACCCACACCACCCCCCCAGAGACTATGTCACCAAAAGGGTCACCCACCCACCCCACCCACACCACCCCCCCAGAGGCTATGTCCCCAAAAGGGTCACCCACCCGCCCCGCCACACCACCCCCAAAGGGACGACGTCCCCAAAAGAGTCACCCACCCACGCCACCACATCATCCCCCCAGAGACTATGTCCCCAAAAGGGGCACTCACCCACACCCCCACACACAACGCCCCCAGAGACTATGTCCAAAAAAGGGTCACCCACCCACCCCAACCCACACCACCCACCAGAGACTATGTCCCCAAAAGGGTCACCCACCCACCCCAGCACACCACCCTCCCAGAGAATATGTCCCCAAAATGGTCACCCACCCACACCCCCACAAGACCCCCCCAGAGACCATGTCCCCAAAAGGGTCACCCACCTACACCCCCCACACCACACCCCCCAGAGACTATGTCCCCAAAAGGTTCACCCACCCACCTCCCACCCACGCCACCCCCCCAGAGTTATGTCACCAACAGGGTCAAAACCCACACCCCCACATGCCACCACCCCAGAGACTATGACACCAAAAGGGTTCACCCACCCAACCCCCCCACACCACCCCCACAGAGACTATGCCCCAAAAGGTTCACCCAACCACACCCCCCACACACCACGTCCCCAGAGACTATGTCCCCAAAAGCGTCACCCACCCACCTCCCCCACACCAACCCCCCAGAGACTATGTACACAAAAGGGGCACCAACCCACCTCCCTACACACAACACCCCTAGAGACTAAGTCCCCAAAAGGGTCAACAACACCCCCCCACACCACCTCCCAGAGACTATGTCCACAAAAGGGTCACCTACCCACCCCACACCCAGACCACCCCCCAGAGACTATGTCCCCAATAGGGTCACCCACCCACCCCACCCACACCACCCCCGCAGAGACTATGTCCCCAAAAGGGTCACCCACCCAACCCACCCACACAACCCCCCCAGAGACTATGTCAGGAAAAGGGTCACCCACCCACCTCACACACACCTCCCCCCCAGAGACTATATCACCAGAAGTTTCACCCACCCACCCCACCCACACAACCCTCCCAGAGACTATGTACCCAAAAGGGTTACCCACACAACACACACACACAACCCCCCCAGAGACTATGTCCCCAAAAGGGTCACCCACCCACCCCACGCACGCCACCACCCAGAGACTATGTCCCCAAACGGGTCACACAAACCTCCCCCCCAAACCACCCCCCCAGTGACTATGTCCCCAAAAGGGTCACCCACCCAAACCCCACAACACCCCCCCAGAGACTATGTCCCCAAAAGGGTCACCCACCCACCCCCCCACACCAACCCCCCAGAGACTATGTCCACAAAATGGTCACCCACCCAAGCCCACACACCACCCCCCCAGAGACTATGTCCCCAAAAGGGTCACCCACCCAAACCCCCACTCCACCACCACAGAGACTATGTCCCCAATAGGGTCACCCACCCATCCCCCCACACCACCCCCCAGAGACTATGTCCCCAAAAGGGTCACACAAACCTCCCCCCCAAACCACCCACCCAGTGACTATGTCCCCAAAAGTGTCACCCACACAACCACCACACCACCCCCCCAGAGACTATGTCCCCAAAAGGGTCACCCACACACCCCGCCACACCTCCCCCCCAGAGACTATTTCCACAAAATGGGCATCCACCCACCCCCCACACCACACCCCATAGACTATGTCCCCAAAAGGGTCACCCACCCACACCCCCACACCACGCCCCCAGAGACTATGTCCCCAAAATGTTCACCCACCCACCCCACCCACACCACCCCCCCAGAGACTATTTCCCCAATAGGGTCACCCACCCACCCCACCCACACCACCCCCGCAGAGACTATGTCCCCAAAAGGGTCACCCACCCAACCCACCCACACAGCCCCCCCAGAGACTATGTCAGGAAAAGGGTCACCCACCCACCTCACACACACCTCCCCCCCAGAGACTATATACCCAGAAGTTTCACCCACCCACCCCACCCACACAACCCTCCCAGAGACTATGTACCCAAAAGGGTCACCCACACAACACACACACACAACCCCCCCAGAGACTATGTCCCCAAAAGGGTCACCCACCCACCCCACGCACGCCACCACCCAGAGACTATGTCCCCAAACGGGTCACACAAACCTCCCCCCCAAACCACCCCCCCAGTGACTATGTCCCCAAAAGGGTCACCCACCCAAACCCCACAACACCCCCCCAGAGACTATGTCCCCAAAAGGGTCACCCACCCACCCCCCCACACCAACCACCCAGAGACTATGTCCCCAAAATGGTCACCCACCCAAGCCCACACACCACCCCCCCCAGAGACTATGTCCCCAAAGGGTCACCCACCCAAACCCCCACTCCACCACCACAGAGACTATGTCCCCAATAGGGTCACCCACCCATCCCCCCACACCACCCCCCAGAGACTATGTCCCCAAAAGGGTCACACAAACCTCCCCCCCAAACCACCCACCCAGTGACTATGTCCCCAAAAGTGTCACCCACACAACCACCACACCACCCCCCCAGAGACTATGTCCCCAAAAGGGTCACCCACACACCCCGCCACACCTCCCCCCCAGAGACTATTTCCACAAAATGGGCATCCACCCACCCCCCACACCACACCCCATAGACTATGTCCCCAAAAGGGTCACCCACCCACACCCCCACACCACGCGCCCAGAGACTATGTCCCCAAAATGTTCACCCACCCACCCCACCCACACCACCCCCCCAGAGACTATTTCCCCAAAAGGGTCACCCTCCCACCCCACGCACACCACCCCCCCAGTGATTATGTCCCCGAAAGGGTCACCCACCCACCCCACCCACACAACCCCCCCAGAGACTATGTCCCCAAATGGTTCACCCACCCACCCCAAACACACCACCTCTGTAGAGACTATGTCCCCAAAAGATTCACCCACCCAACCCTCCACACCACCCCCCCACAGAGACTATGTCCCCAAAAAGGTCACAAACCCACGCCCCCACACCACCCCCCCCAGAGACTATGTCCCCAAAATGGTCACCCACCCACCCCCCACATCCCACCCCCAGAGACTACGTCCCCAAAAGGGTCACCCACCCACCCCCCCACACCACCCCCCCAGAGACTATGTCCCCAAAAGGGTCACCCACCCACGCCCACTCACCACCCCCCCATAGACTATGTCCCCAAAAAGGTCACCCACCCAGCACCCCACACCACCTCCCCAGAGACTATGTCCCCAAAAGGATCACCCACCCACCCCCACACACCGCCCCCCCAGAGACTCTGTCCCCAAAATGGTCACCCACCCAACCCCCCACACCACCCCCCCAGAGACTATGTCCCCAAAAGGGTCACCAAACCAGCCCCCTCCACACCACCCCCCCAGAGACTATGTCCCCATAAGGGTCACCCACCCACCACCCCACACCACCCCCCCAGAGACTATGTCCCCAAAAGTGTCACCCACTCACACCCCCACGCCACCCCCCCAGAGACTATGTCCCCAAAATGGGCACCCACCAAAACCCCCACACCACCCCCCCAGAGACTATGTCCCCAAAAGGGTCACCCACTAAAACCCCCACACCACCACCCCAGAGACTATGACTGCAAAAGGGACCCCCACCCACCCCCCCACACCACGCCCCCAGAGACTATGTCACCAAAATGGTCACCCACCCACCCTCCCACACCACCCCCCCACAGACTATGTCCCCAAAAGGGTCACACACCCACCCCCCCACACCACCCCCCCAGAGACTATGTCCCCAAAATGGTCACCCACACCCCCTCCACACCACCCCCCAGAGACTATGTTTCCAAAAGGGTCACCCACCCACCCCCCACACCTCCCCCCCAGAGAATATGTCCCCAAAAGGGTCACCCAACCAACCCCCACACCACCCCCCCAGAGACTATGTCCCCAATAGTGTCACCCACCCACACCCCCGCACCAACATCCCAGAGACTATGTCCCCAAAATGGTCACCCACCCATCCCCCCACACCACCCCCCCAGAGACTATTTCCCCAAAAGGGTCACCCACCCACACACCCAGACCACGCCCCCAGAGACTATGTCCCCAAAAGGGTCACCCAAGCACACCCCCACACCACCCCCCCAGAGACTATGTCCCCAAAAGGATCACGATCCCACCCCACCCACATCACCCCCCCAGAGACTATGTCCCCAAATGTGTCACCCACCCACCCCACCCACACCACACCCCCAAGACTAAGTCCCCAAAAGGGTCACCAATCCACTCCACCCACACCACCCCCCCAGAGACTATGTCCCCGAATGGGTCACCCACCCACCCCACCAAAACAACCCCCCAAGAGACTATGTCCCCAAAAGTTTCACCCACCCACCCCACCCACACCACCCCCCCAGATTCTATGTCCCCAAAAGGGTCACCTACCCTCCCCCACACTCCACCCTCGCCAGAGACTATGTCCCCAAAAGTGTCACACACCCACCCCCCCACACCACCACCCCAGAGACTATGTCCCCAAAAAGGTCACCCACCCACCCCCCCACATCCCACCCCCAGAGACTACGTCCCCAAAAGGGTCACCCACCCACACCCCCCACACCACCCCCCGAGAGACTATGTCCGCAAAAGGGGCACCCACCCACCCCACCACACATAAACCCCCCAGAGACTATGTCCCCAACAGGATCACCCGCCCAGCCCCCCCACACCACCCAACAGACACTATGTCCCCGAAAGGGTCACCCACCCACCCCACACCCACACCACCACCCAGAGACGATGTCCCCATAAGGGACACCCACACACCCCCGCACGCAACACCCCCTCAGAGACTATGTCCAAAAAAGTTTCATCCACCCACACCCCCCACGCCACACCCCAGAGACTATATCCCCAAAAGTGTCACCCAGCCACCCCCACGCACACCACCACCCCATAGACTATGTCCCCAAAAGGTTCACCCAACCACCACCCCCACACCACCCCCCCAGAGACTATGTCCCCAAAATGGTCTCCCACCCACCCCCGCCACACCACCCCCCCAGAGACTATGTCCCCAAAAGTGTCTCCCACCCACCCACCGCACACAACACCCCCAGAGATTATGTCCCCAAAAGGGTCACCCACCAAAACCACCCACACCACCCTCCCAGAGACTATGTCCCCAAAAGGGTCACCCTCCAACCCCACCCACACCACACCCCCAGAGACTATGTCACCAAAAGGGTCACCCACCGACCCCACCCACACCACCCCCCTAGAGACTATGTCCCCAAAAGGGTCACCCACCCACCCCACCCACACAACCCCCCCAGAGACTATGTCCCCAAAAGGTTCACCCACCCACACCACCTCCCCAGAGACTATGTCCCCAAAAGGGTCACCCACCCACCCCCCCACACCAACCCCCAGAGACTATGTCCCCAAAAGGGTCACACACCCACACCCCCACACCACCCCCCCAGAGACTATGTCCCCAAAAGGGTCACCTACCCAACCCCCCACACCAACCCCCCAGTGACTATGTCCCGAAAAGGGTCACCTACCAAAACCCCCACACCACCACCCCAGAGACTATGTCCCCAAAAGGGTCAGCCACCCACCCCACAACACCCCCCAGAGACTATGTCCCCAAAACGGTCACCCAAGCATCCCCCACACCACCCCCCCAGAGACTATGTCCCCAAAATGTTCACCCACCCACACCCCCAGACCACCCCCCTAGAGACTATGTCCCCAAAAGTGTCACCCAACCAGACCCCCACACCACCCCCCCCAGAGACTATGTCCCCAAAAGGGTCACCAACCCACACCCCAACACCACCCCCCCAGAGACTATGTCCCCAAAAGTGTCTCCCACCCACCACCCGCACACAACCCCCCAGAGACAATGTCCCCAAAAGGGTCACCAACCCACCCCACCCACACCACCCCCCCAGAGACTATGTCCCCAAAAGGATCACCCACCCAACACCCCACACCACCCCCCCAGAGACTATGTCCCCAAAAGGGTCACCCACCCACTCCCACACACCACCACCCCAGAGACTATGTCCCCAAAATGGTCACCCACCCACACCCCCACACCACCCCCCCAGAGACTATGAGCCCAAAAGGGTCACCAAACCACCCCTCCACACCACCCCCCCAGAGTCTATGGCCCCAAAAGGGTCACCCACCCACCACCCCACACCACCCCCCCAGAGACTATGTCCCCAAAACGGTCACGCACCCAATCCCCCACACCCCCCCCCAGAGACTATGTCCCCAAAAGAGTCACCCACTCACACCCACACACCACCCCCCCAGAGACTACGTCCCCAAAAGGGTCACCCACCCACACCCCCCACACCACCCCCCGAGAGACTATGTCCGCAAAAGGGGCACCCACCCACCCCACCACACATAAACCCCCCAGAGACTATGTCCCCAACAGGACCACCCGCCCAGCCCCCCCACACCACCCAACAGACACTATGTCCCCGAAAGGGTCACCCACCCACCCCACACCCACACCACCACCCAGAGACGATGTCCCCATAAGGGTCACCCACACACCCCCGCACGCAACACCCCCTCAGAGACTATGTCCAAAAAAGTTTCATCCACCCACACCCCCCACGCCACACCCCAGAGACTATATCCCCAAAAGTGTCACCCAGCCACCCCCACGCACACCACCACCCCATAGACTATGTCCCCAAAAGGTTCACCCAACCACCACCCCCACACCACCCCCCCAGAGACTATGTCCCCAAAATGGTCTCCCACCCACCCCCGCCACACCACCCCCCCAGAGACTATGTCCCCAAAAGTGTCTCCCACCCACCCACCGCACACAACACCCCCAGAGATTATGTCCCCAAAAGGGTCACCCACCAAAACCACCCATACCACCCTCCCAGAGACTATGTCCCCAAAAGGGTCACCCTCCAACCCCACCCACACCACACCCCAGAGACTATGTCACCAAAAGGGTCACCCACCGACCCCACCCACACCACCCCCCTAGAGACTATGTCCCCGAAAGGGTCACCCACCCACCCCACCCACACAACCCCCCCAGAGACTATGTCCCCAAAAGGTTCACCCACCCACACCACCTCCCCAGAGACTATGTCCCCAAAAGGGTCACCCACCCACCCCCCCACACCAACCCACAGAGACTATGTCCCCAAAAGGGTCACACACCCACACCCCCACACCACCCCCCCAGAGACTATGTCCCCAAAAGGGTCACCTACCCAACCCCCCACACCAACCCCCCAGTGACTATGTCCCGAAAAGGGTCACCTACCAAAACCCCCACACCACCCCCCCAGAGACTATGTCCCCAAAAGGGTCAGCCACCCACCCCACAACACCCCCCAGAGACTATGTCCCCAAAACGGTCACCCAAGTATCCCCCACACCACCCCCCCAGAGACTATGTCCCCAAAATGTTCACCCACCCACACCCCCAGACCACCCCCCTAGAGACTATGTCCCCAAAAGTGTCTCCCAACCAGACCCCCACACCACCCCCCCCAGAGACTATGTCCCCAAAAGGGTCACCAACCCACACCCCAACACCACCCCCCCAGAGACTATGTCCCCAAAAGTGTCTCCCACCCACCACCCGCACACAACCCCCCAGAGACAATGTCCCCAAAAGGGTCACCAACCCACCCCACCCACACCACCCCCCCAGAGACTATGTCCCCAAAAGGATCACCCACCCAACACCCCACACCACCCCCCCAGAGACTATGTCCCCAAAAGGGTCACCCACCCACTCCCACACACCACCACCCCAGAGACTATGTCCCCAAAATGGTCACCCACCCACACCCCCACACCACCCCCCCAGAGACTATGAGCCCAAAAGGGTCACCAAACCACCCCTCCACACCACCCCCCCAGAGTCTATGGCCCCAAAAGGGTCACCCACCCACCACCCCACACCACCCCCCCAGAGACTATGTCCCCAAAAGGATCACCCACCCAAACCCCCACACCACCCCCCCAGAGACTATGTCCCCAAAAGGGTCACCCACCCACCCCCACACACCACCACCCCAGAGACTATGTCCCCAAAATGGTCACCCACCCACACACCCACACCACCCCCCCAGAGACTATGTCCCCAAAAGGGTCTCCAAACCACCCCCCCACACAACCCCTCGAGAGACTATGTCCCCAAAATGTTCACCCACCCACACCGCCAGACAACCGCCCTAGAGACTATGTCCCCAAAAGTGTCACCCAACCAGACCCCCACACCACCCCCCCAGAGACTATGTCCCCAAAAGGGTCACCAACCCACACCCCAACACCACCCCCCCAGAGACTATGTCCCCAAAAGTGTCTCCCACCCACCACCCGCACACAACCCCCCCAGAGACTATGTCCCCAAAAGGGTCACCAACCCACCCCACGTAGACCACCCCCCCAGAGACTATGTCCCCAAAAGGATCACCCACCCAACACCCCACACCACCCCCCCCAGAGACTATGTCCCCAAAAGGGTCACCCACCCACCCCCACACACCACCACCCCAGAGACTATGTCCCCAAAAGGATCACCCACCCAACACCCCACACCACCCCCCCCAGAGACTATGTCCCCAAAAGGGTCACCCACCCACTCCCACACACCACCACCCCAGAGACTATGTCCCCAAAATGGTCACCCACCCACACCCCCACACCACCCCCCCAGAGACTATGTCCCCAAAAGGGTCACCAAACCACCCCACAACACCACCCCCCCAGAGTCTATGTCCCCAAAAGGGTCACCCACCCACCACCCCACACCACCCCCCCAGAGACTATGTCCCCAAAACGGTCACCCACCCAATCCCCCACACCACCCCCCCAGAGACTATGTCCCCAAAAGTGTCACCCACTCACACCCACACACCACCCCCCCAGAGACTATGACCCAGAAGGGTCACACACCCACCACCCCACACCACCCCCCCAGAAACTATGTCCCCAAAATGGTCACCCACCCCCCCCCCACACCACCCTCCCAGAGACTATGTTTCCAAAAGGGTCACCCACCCAACCCCCACATCTCCCCCCCTTCGACTATGTCCCCAAAAGGGTCACCCAACCACCCCCCCACACCACCCCCCCAGAGACTATGTCCCCAAAAGTGTCTCCCACCCACACCCCCAAACCAACCCCACAGAGACTATGTCCCCAAAAGGATCACGAACCCACCACACACACATCACCCCCCCAGAGACTACGACACCAAAAGTGTCACCCACCCACCCCACCCACACCACCCCCCCAGAGACTAAGTCCCCAAAATGGTCACCCACCCACCCCACCCACACCACCCCCCCAGAGACTATGTCCCCGAAAGGGTCACCCACCCACCCCACCAAAACAACCCCCCAAGAGACTATGTCCCCAAAAGGTTCACCCACCCACCCCACCCACACCACCCCCCCAGAGACTATGTCCCCAAAAGGGTCACCCACCCACACCCCCACACCACCACCACAGAGACTATTCCCCAAAAGGGTCACCCACCCACCCCCCCACATCCCACCCCCAGAGACTACGTCCCCAAAAGGGTCACCCACCCACCCCCCCGCACCACCCCCCGAGAGACTATGCCAGCAAAAGGGGCACCCACACACCCCACCACACACAACCCCCCCAGAGACTATGTCCCCAAAAGGATCACCCGCCCACCCCCCCCACACCACCCCACAGAGACTATGTCCCCAAAAGGATCACCCACCCACCCCACACCCACACCACCACCCAGAGACGATGTCCCCATAAGGGTCACCCACTCACACCCCCACGCAAGACCCCCCCAGAGACTATGTCCCCAAAAGTTTCATCCACCCACACCCCCCACGCCACACCCCAGAGACTATATCCCCAAAAGGGTCACCCAGCCACCCCCACGAACTCCACCACCCCATAGACTATGTCCCCAAAAGGTTCACGCAACCACCACCCCCACACCACCCCCCCCAGAGACTATGTCCCCAAAATGGTCTCCCACCCACCCCCGCCACACCACCCCCCCAGAGACTATGTCCCCAAAAGTGTCTCCCACCCACCCCCCGCACACAACACCCCCAGAGACTATGTCCCCAAAAGGGTCACGCACCCACCCCACCCACACCACCCTCCCAGAGACTATTTCCCCAGAAGGGTCACCATCCCACCCCACCCACACCACACCCCCAGAGACTATGACACCAAAAGGGTCACCCACCCATCCCACCCACACCACCTCCCCAGAGACTCTGTCCCCAAAAGGGTCACACACCCACACCCCCACACCACCCCCCCAGAGACTATGTGCCCAAAAGGGTCACCAACCCACACCCCCACATACCACCCCCAGAGACTATGTCCCCAAAAGGGTCACCTACCCAACCCCCCACACCACCCCCCCAGAGACTATGTCCCCAAAAGGGTCACCCACCCACCCTCACACACCACCCCCCCAGAGACTCTGTCCCCAAAATGGTCACCCACCGACCCCCCCACACCACCGCCCCAGAGACTATGTCCCCAAAAGGGTCACCCAACCACCCCCCTCACCACCCCCACAAGAAACTATGTCCCCATAAGGGTCACCTACCCACCACCCCACACCACCCCCCCAGAGACTATGTCCACAAAACGGTCACCCAACGATCCCCCCACACCACCCCCCCAGAGACTATGTACCCAAAATGGTCACCCACCCACAGCCCCAGACCACCCCCCCAGAGACTATGTCCACAAAACGGTCACACAACCATCCCCCCACACCACCCCCCCAGAGACTATGTCCCCAAAAGGGTCACCCACCCACACCCCCAGACCACCCCCCTAGAGACTATGTCCCCAAAAGTGTCACCCAACCAGACCCCCACACCACACCTTCAGAGACAATGTCCACAAAAGGGTCACCAACCCACACCCCCACACCACCCCTCCAGAGATTATGTTCCCAAAAGTGTCTCCCACCCACCCCCAGCACACAACCCCCCAAGAGACTATGTCCCCAAAAGGGTCACCAACCCACCCCACCCACACCACCCCCCCAGAGACTATGTCCCCAAAAGGTTCACCCACCCACCCCCACACACCACCACCCCAGAGACTATGTCCCCAAAATGGTCACCCACCCACACACCCACACCACCCCCCCAGAGACTGTGTCCCCAAAAGGGTCTCCAAACCACCCCCCCACACAACCCCTCCAGAGACTATGTCCCCAAAATGTTCACCCACCCACACCCCCAGACAACCGCCCTAGAGACTATGTCCCCAAAAGTGTCACCCAACCAGACCCCCACACCACCCCCCCAGAGACTATGTCCCCAAAAGGGTCACCAACCCACACCCCAACACCACCCCCCCAGAGACTATGTCCCCAAAAGTGTCTCCCACCCACCACCCGCACACAACCCCCTCAGAGACTATGTCCCCAAAAGGGTCACCAACCCACCCCACCCAGACCACCCCCGCAGAGACTATGTCCCCAAAAGGATCACCCACCCAACACCCCACACCACCCCCCCCAGAGACTATGTCCCCAAAAGGGTCACCCGCCCACTCCCACACACCACCACCCCAGAGACTATGTCCCCAAAATGGTCACCCACCCACACCCCCACACGACCCCCCCAGAGACTATGTCCCCAAAAGGGTCACCAAACCCCCCCCCACACCATCCCCCCAGAGACTATGTCCCCAAAAGGGTCACCCACCCACCACCCCACACCACCCCCCCAGAGACTATGTCCCCAAAAGGGTCACCCAACCACCCCCCCACACCACCCTCCCAGAGACTATGTTTCCAAAAGGGTCACCCACCCAAACCCCACACCTCCCCCCCAGCGACTATGTCCCCAAAAGGGTCACCCAACCACCCCCCCACACCACCCCCCCAGAGACTATGTCCCCAAAAGTGTCTCCCACCCACACCCCCAAACCAACCCCACAGAGACTATGTCCCCAAAAGGATCACGAACCCACCACACCCACACCACCCCCCCAGAAACTATGTCCCCAAAATGGGCACCCACCCCCCCCCCACACCACCCTCCCAGAGACTATGTTTCCAAAAGGGTCACCCACCCAACCCCCACACCTCCCCCCCAGCGACTATGTCCCCAAAAGGGTCACCCAACCACCCCTCCACACCACCCCCACAGAGACTATGTCCCCAAAAGGGTCTCCCACCCACACCCCCAAACCAACCCCACAGAGACTATGTCCCCAAAAGGATCACGAACCCACCACACCCACACCACCCCCCCAGAAACTATGTCCCCAAAATGGTCACCCACCCCCCCCCCACACCACCCTCCCAGAGACTATGTTTCCAAAAGCGTCACCCACCCAACCCCCACACCTCCCCCCCAGCGACTATGTCCCCAAAAGGGTCACCCACCCACCCCACCCACACCACCCCCCCCAGAGACTAAGTCCCCAAAATGGTCACCCACCCACCCCACCCACACCACCCCCCCAGAGACTATGTCCCCGAAAGGGTCACCCACCCACCCCACCAAAACAACCCCCCAAGAGACTATGTCCCCAAAAGGTTCACCCACCCACCCCACCCACACCACCCCCCCAGAGACTATGTCCCCAAAAGGGTCACCCACCCACACCCCCACACCACCACCACAGAGACTATTCCCCAAAAGGGTCTCCCACCCACCCCCCCACATCCCACCCCCAGAGACTACGTCGCCAAAAGGGTCACCCACCCACGCCCCCGCACCACCCCCCGAGAGACTATGCCAGCAAAAGGGGCACCCACCCACCCCACCACACACAACCCCCCCAGAGACTATGTCCCCAAAAGGATCACCCGCCCACCACCCCCACACCACCCCACAGAGACTATGTCCCCAAAAGGATCACCCACCCACCCCACACCCACACCACCACCCAGAGACGATGTCCCCATAAGGGTCACCCACTCACACCCCCACGCAAGACCCCCCCAGAGACTATGTCCCCAAAAGTTTCATCCACCCACACACCCCACGCCACACCCCAGAGACTATATCCCCAAAAGGGTCACCCAGCCACCCCCACGAACTCCACCACCCCATAGACTATGTCCCCAAAAGGTTCACGCAACCACCACCCCCACACCACCCCACCAGAGACTATGTCCCCAAAATGGTCTCCCACCCACCCCCGCCACACCACCCCCCCAGAGACTATGTCCCCAAATGTGTCTCCCACCCACCCCCCGCACACAACACCCCCAGAGACTATGTCCCCAAAAGGGTCACGCACCCACCCCACCCACACCACCCTCCGAGAGACTATTTCCCCAGAAGGGTCACCATCCCACCCCACCCACACCACACCCCCAGAGACTATGTCACCAAAAGGGTCACCCACCCACCCCACCCACACCACCTCCCCAGAGACTATGTCCCCAAAATGGTCACACACCCACACCCCCACACCACCCCCCCAGACACTATGTGCCCAAAAGGGTCACCAACCCACACCCCCACATACCACCCCCAGAGACTATGTCCCCAAAAGGGTCACCTACCCAACCCCCCACACCACCCCCCCAGAGACTATGTCCCCAAAAGGGTCACCCACCCACCCTCACACACCACCCCCCCAGAGACTCTGTCCCCAAAATGGTCACCCACCGACCCCCCCACACCACCGCCCCAGAGACTATGTCCCCAAAAGGGTCACCCAACCACCCCCCTCACCACCCCCACAAGAAACTATGTCCCCATAAGGGTCACCTACCCACCACCCCACACCACCCCCCCAGAGACTATGTCCACAAAACGGTCACCCAACGATCCCCCCACACCACCCACACAGAGACTATGTCCCCAAAATGGTCACCCACCCACAGCCCCAGACCACCCCCCCAGAGACTATGTTCACAAAACGGTCACCCAACCATCCCCCCACACCACCCCCCCAGAGAATATGTCCCCAAAAGGGTCACCCACCGACACCCCCAGACCACCCCCCTAGAGACTATGTCCCCAAAAGTGTCACCCAACCAGACCCCCACACCACCCCCTCAGAGACAATGTCCACAAAAGGGTCACCAACCCACACCCCCACACCACCCCTCCAGAGATTATTTCCCCAAAAGTGTCTCCCACCCACCCCCAGCACACAACCCCCCAAGAGACTATGTCCCCAAAAGGGTCACCAACCCACCCCACCCACACCACCCCCCCAGAGACTATGTCCCCAAAAGGATCACCCACCCAAACCCCCACACCACCCCCCCAGAGACTATGTCCCCAAAAGGGTCACCCAACCACCCCCCCACACCACCCTCCCAGAGACTATGTTTCCAAAAGGGTCACCCACCCAACCCCCACACCTCCCCCCCAGCGACTATGTCCCCAAAAGGGTCACCCAACCACCCCTCCACACCACCCCCACAGAGACTATGTCCCCAAAAGGGTCTCCCACCCACACCCCCAAACCAACCCCACAGAGACTATGTCCCCAAAAGGATCACGAACCCACCACACCCACACCACCCCCCCAGAAACTATGTCCCCAAAATGGTCACCCACCCCCCCCCCACACCACCCTCCCAGAGACTATGTTTCCAAAAGCGTCACCCACCCAACCCCCACACCTCCCCCCCAGCGACTATGTCCCCAAAAGGGTCACCCACCCACCCCACCCACACCACCCCCCCCAGAGACTAAGTCCCCAAAATGGTCACCCACCCACCCCACCCACACCACCCCCCCAGAGACTATGTCCCCGAAAGGGTCACCCACCCACCCCACCAAAACAACCCCCCAAGAGACTATGTCCCCAAAAGGTTCACCCACCCACCCCACCCACACCACCCCCCCAGAGACTATGTCCCCAAAAGGGTCACCCACCCACACCCCCACACCACCACCACAGAGACTATTCCCCAAAAGGGTCTCCCACCCACCCCCCCACATCCCACCCCCAGAGACTACGTCGCCAAAAGGGTCACCCACCCACGCCCCCGCACCACCCCCCGAGAGACTATGCCAGCAAAAGGGGCACCCACCCACCCCACCACACACAACCCCCCCAGAGACTATGTCCCCAAAAGGATCACCCGCCCACCACCCCCACACCACCCCACAGAGACTATGTCCCCAAAAGGATCACCCACCCACCCCACACCCACACCACCACCCAGAGACGATGTCCCCATAAGGGTCACCCACTCACACCCCCACGCAAGACCACCCCAGAGACTATGTCCCCAAAAGTTTCATCCACCCACACACCCCACGCCACACCCCAGAGACTATATCCCCAAAAGGGTCACCCAGCCACCCCACGAACTCCACCACCCCATAGACTATGTCCCCAAAAGGTTCACGCAACCACCACCCCCACACCACCCCCCCAGAGACTATGTCCCCAAAATGGTCTCCCACCCACCCCCGCCACACCACCCCCCCAGAGACTATGTCCCCAAATGTGTCTCCCACCCACCCCCCGCACACAACACCCCCAGAGACTATGTCCCCAAAAGGGTCACGCACCCACCCCACCCACACCACCCTCCGAGAGACTATTTCCCCAGAAGGGTCACCATCCCACCCCACCCACACCACACCCCCAGAGAGTATGTCACCAAAAGGGTCACCCACCCACCCCACCCACACCACCTCCCCAGAGACTATGTCCCCAAAATGGTCACACACCCACACCCCCACACCACCCCCCCAGAGACTATGTGCCCAAAAGGGTCACCAACCCACACCCCCACATACCACCCCCAGAGACTATGTCCCCAAAAGGGTCACCTACCCAACCCCCCACACCACCCCCCCAGAGACTATGTCCCCAAAAGGGTCACCCACCCACCCTCACACACCACCCCCCCAGAGACTCTGTCCCCAAAATGGTCACCCACCGACCCCCCCACACCACCGCCCCAGAGACTATGTCCCCAAAAGGGTCACCCAACCACCCCCCTCACCACCCCCACAAGAAACTATGTCCCCATAAGGGTCACCTACCCACCACCCCACACCACCCCCCCAGAGACTATGTCCACAAAACGGTCACCCAACGATCCCCCCACACCACCCACACAGAGACTATGTCCCCAAAATGGTCACCCACCCACAGCCCCAGACCACCCCCCCAGAGACTATGTTCACAAAACGGTCACCCAACCATCCCCCCACACCACCCCCCCAGAGACTATGTCCCCAAAAGGGTCACCCACCGACACCCCCAGACCACCCCCCTAGAGACTATGTCCCCAAAAGTGTCACCCAACCAGACCCCCACACCACCCCCTCAGAGACAATGTCCACAAAAGGGTCACCAACCCACACCCCCACACCACCCCTCCAGAGATTATTTCCCCAAAAGTGTCTCCCACCCACCCCCAGCACACAACCCCCCAAGAGACTATGTCCCCAAAAGGGTCACCAACCCACCCCACCCACACCACCCCCCCAGAGACTATGTCCCCAAAAGGATCACCCACCCAAACCCCCACACCACCCCCCCAGAGACTATGTCCCCAAAAGGGTCACCCACCCACCCCCACACACCAGCACCCCAGAGACTATGTCCCCAAAATGGTCACCCACCCACACACCCACACCACCCCCCCACAGACTATGTCCCCAAAAGGGTCTCCAAACCATCCCCCCACACAACCCCTCCAGAGACTATGTCCCCAAAATGTTCACCCACCCACACCCCCAGACAACCGCCCTAGAGACCATGTCCCCAAAAGTGTCACCCAACCAGACCCCCACACCACCCCCCCAGAGACTATGTCCCCAAAAGGGTCACCAACCCACACCCCAACACCACCCCCCCAGAGACTATGTCCCCAAAAGTGTCTCCCACCCACCACCCACACACAACCCCCCCAGAGACTATGTCCCCAAAAGGGTCACCAACCCACCCCACCCAGACCACCCCCCCAGAGACTATGTCCCCAAAAGTGTCACCCAACCAGACCCCCACACCACCCCCTCGGAGACAATGTCCCCAAAATGGTCACCAACCCACACCCCCACACCACCCCTCCAGAGATTATGTCCCCAAAAGTGTCTCCCACCCACCCCCAGCACACAACCCCCCAAGAGTCTATGTCCCAAAAGGGTCACCAACCCACCCCACCCACACCACCCCCCCAGAGACTATGTCCCCAAAAGGGTCACCCACCCACCCCCACACACCACCACCCCAGAGACTATGTCCCCAAAATGGTCACCCACCCACACACCCACACCACCCCCCCAGAGACTATGTCCCCAAAAGGGTCTCCAAACCACCCCCCCCACACAACCCCTCCAGAGACTATGTCCCCAAAAGGGTCACCAACCCACCACCCCGCACCACCCCCCCAGAGACTGTGTCCCCAAATCGGTCACCCACCCAATCCCCCACACCAACCCCCCAGAGACTATGTCCCCAAAAGTGTCATGCACTCACACCCCCACACCACCCCACCAGAGACTATGTCCCCAAAAGGGTCACGCACCCACACCCCCACACCACCCCCCCAGAGACTATGTCCCCAAAAGTGTCACCCACTAACACCCCCATACCACCCCCCCAGAGACTATGTCCCCAAAAGGGTCACCCACCCACCCACCCACACCACTTCCCCAGAGACTATGTCCCCAAAACGTTCACACACCCACCCCACCCACACCACCCCCCCAGAGACTATGTACCCAAAAGGGTCACCCACCCAACCCACGCACACCACCCCCCCAGAGACTATGTCCCCGAAAGGGTCACCCACCAACCCCACCCACACAACCCCCCCAGAAACTATGTCCCCAAAAGGGGCACCCACCAAAACCCCCACACCACCCCCCCAGAGACTATGTCCCCAAAAGGGTCAACCACTAAAAACACCACACCACCACCCCAGAGACTATGTCCCCAAAAGGGTCAACCACCCACCCCCCCACACCACGCCCCCAGAGACTATGTCACCAAAATGGTCACCCACCCACCCTCCCACACCTCCCCCCCAGAGACTATGTCCTCAAAAGGGTCAACCACTAAAAACACCACACCACCACCCCAGAGACTATGTCCCCAAAAGGGTCAACCACCCACCCCCCCACACCACGCCCCCAGAGACTATGTCACCAAAATGGTCACCCACCCACCCTCCCACACCATCCCCCAGAGACTATGTCCCCAAAATTGTCACCCACCACCCCCCCACACCACCTCCCCAGAGACTATGTTTCCAAAAGGGTCACCCACCCACCCCCCACACCTCCCCCCCAGAGACTATGTCCCCAAACGTGTCTCCCACCCACCCCCGCACACAACACCCCCAGAGACTATGTCCCCAAAAGGATCACCAACCCACCCCACCCACAACTCCCCCCCAGAGACTATGTCCCCAAAACTGTCACCCACCAACCCCACCCACACCACCCCCCCAGAGACTAAGTCCCCAAAAGGGTCACTCACCCACCCCACCCACACCTCCCCCCCAGAGTCTATGTCCCCGAAAGGGTCACCCACCCACACCACCCAAACAACCCCCCCAGAGACTATGTCCCCAAAATGGGCACCCACCCACCCCCCCACACCACCCCCTAAGAGACTATGTCCCCAAAATGGTCACCCACCCACGCCCACGCACCACCCCCCGAGAGACTATGTTCCCCAAAGTGTCACCCAACCAGACCCCCACACCACACCTTCAGAGACAATGTCCACAAAAGGGTCACCAACCCACACCCCCACACCACCCCTCCAGAGATTATGTCCCCAAAAGTGTCTCCCACCCACCCCCAGCACACAACCCCCCAAGAGACTATGTCCCCAAAAGGGTCACCAACCCACCCCACCCACACCACCCCCCCAGAGACTATGTCCCCAAAAGTGTCACCCACCCACCCCCCACACACCACCCCCCAGAGACTATGTCCCCAAAGGGTCACCACCCACCCACCCAAACCACCCCCCAGAGACTATGTCCCCAAGAAGGGTCACCAACCACCCCCCCACACAACCCCCCAGAGACTATGTCCCCAAAATGGTCACCCACCCACCCCACCCACCACCCCCCTAGAGACTATGTCCCCAAAAGGGTCACCAACCAGACCCCCACACCACCCGCCCCGAGACTATGTCCCAAAAGGGTCACCAACCCACACCCCCACACCACCCTCCTGAGTCTATGTCCCCAAAAGTGTCACCTACCCACCACCCGCACACAACCCCCCCAGAGACTATGTCCCCAAAAGGGTCACCAACCCACCCCCACGCCACCCCTCCTGAGACTATGTCCCCAAAAGGATCACCCACCCAACCCCCCAACCCACAGAGACTATGTCCCCAAAAGGGTCACCCACCACCCCCCCTCCCCACCCCCCCCGAGACTATGTCCCCAAAAGGGTCACCCACCCACCCCCCCAACACCCAGCTGAGACTATGTCCCCAAAAGGGTCACCCTTCCACCCCCCCACACCCCCCGAGACTATGTTCCCAAAAGGGTCACCCACCTACCCCACACACCCCCCCTCCAGAGACTATGTCCCCAAAAGGGTCACCCACCCACCCCCCCACCCCACCCCCCAGAGGACTATGTCCCAAAAGTGTCTCCCACCCACACCCCCACACCAACCCCCCCAGAGACTATGTCCCAAAAGGGTCACCCACCACCCCCCACACCACCCCACCAGAGACTATGTCCCCAAAAGGTCACCTACCCACCCCCCCACACCACCCTCCAGAGACTATGTCCCAAAAGGGTCAACCACCCACACCACCCTACCCCCACCTGAGACTATGTCCCCAAAAGGGTCACCCAACCACCCCTCCAGCACCACCCCCACAGAGACTATGACCCAAAGGGTCACCCACCCACCACCCCACACCACCCCCCCAGAGACTATGTCCCCAAAAGGGTCACCCAACCACACCCCCACACCACCCTCCCAGAGACTATGTTTCCAAAAGGGTCACCCACCCAACCCCCACACCTCCCCCCCAGCGACTATGTCCCCAAAAGGGTCACCCAACCACCCCCCCACACCACCCCCCCAGAGACTATGTCCCCAAAAGTGTCTCCCACCCACACCCCCAACCAACCCCACAGAGACTATGTCCCCAAAAGGATCACGAACCCACCACACCCACACCACCCCCCCAGAAACTATGTCCCCAAAATGGGCACCCCACCCCCCCCCCCCCCCACACCACCCTCCCAGAGACTATGTTCCAAAAGGGTCACCCACCCAACCCCCACACCTCCCCCCCAGCGACTATGTCCCCAAAAGGGTCACCCAACCACCCCTCCACACCACCCCCACAGAGACTATGTCCCCAAAAGTCTCTCCCACCCACACCCCCAAACCAACCCCACAGAGACTATGTCACCAAAAGGATCACGAACCCACCACACACCCACACCACCCCCCCAGAAACTATGTCCCCAAAATGGTCACCCAACCCCCCCCCACACCACCCTCCCCAGAGACTATGTTTCCAAAAGGGTCACCCAACCCAACCCCCCACCTCCCCTCCTGCGACTATGTCCCAAAAGGGTCACCACCCCACCCCACCCACACCACCCCCCCAGAGACTAAGTCCCCAAAATGGTCACCCACCCACACCACCCCCTCCAGAGACTATGTCCCCGAAAGGGTCACCCACCCACCCCACCAAACAACCCCCCAAGAGACTATGTCCCCAAAAGGTTCACCCACCCACCCCACCCACACCACCCCCCCAGAGACTATGTCCCCAAAAGGGTCACCCACCCACACCCCCCCACCACCACCACAGAGACTATTCCCCAAAAGGGTCTCCCACCCACCCCCCCACATCCCACCCCCTGAGACTACGTCGCCAAAAGGGTCACCCACCCACCCCCCACACCACCCCCAGAGACTATGTCCCCAAAAGGGTCACCCACCCACCCCACCACACCCCCCCCCCAGAGACTATGTCCCCAAAAGGGTCACCCACCCACCCCACCCCACCCCCCCCCAGAGACTATGTCCCCAAAAGGGTCATCCACCCAAACACCCACACACCCCCCGAGACTATGTCCCCAAAAGGGTCACCTACCCACACCCCACACACACCCTCAAGAGACTATGTCCCCAAAAGGGTCACCCACCCACACCCCCACCCACCCCCCAGAGACTATGTCCCCAAAAGGGTCACCCACCCACCCCCCAACACCACCCCCCCGAGACTATGTCCCCAAAAGGTTCACCCACCCACCACCCCCACCCCACCCCCCCAGAGACTATGTCCCCAAAATGGTCACCCACCCACCCCCCCACACCACCCCCCCAGAGACTATGTCCCCAAAAGGTCACCCACCCACCCCCCCACACCACCCCCCAGAGACTATGTCCCCAAAAGGGTCACCCACCCACCCCACCCACACCACCCCCCCAGAGACTATGTCCCCAAAAGGGTCACCACCCACCCCCCACACCACCCCCCAGAGACTATGTCCCCAAAAGGGTCACCCAACCACCCCCCCACACCTCCCGAGACTATGTCCCCAAAAGGGTCACATACCCACACACCCCACACAGCCCCTCCAGAGACTATGTCCCCAAAAGGGTCACCAACCCACACCCCCACACCCACCCCCAGAGACTATGTCCCCAAAAGGGTCACCCACCCAACCACCCACACCACCCCCCCAGAGACTATGTCCCCAAAAGGGTCACCCACCCACCCCCCACACCACCCCCCCAGAGACTATGTCCCCAAAAGGTCACCCACCCACCCCCCACACCACCCCCCAGAGACTATGTCCCCAAAAGGGTCACCCACCCACCCCCCACACCACCCCCCACAAGACTATGTCCCCAAAAGGTCACCCACCCACCACCCCACACCCACCCCCCCCAGAGACTATGTCCACAAACGGTCACCCAACCGATCCACCCCCTCACCTCCCACTCAGAGACTATGTCCCTAAAATGGTCACCCACCCACAGCCCAGACCACCCCCCAGAGACTATGTTCACAAACGGTCACCCAACCATCCCCCCCTCACACCACCCTCCTGAGACTATGTCCCCAAAAGGGTCACCTACCGACACCCCCAACACCCCCTAAAGAGACTATGTCCCCAAAAGTGTCACCCCAACCCGACCCCCACACCACCATCCCTCAGAGACAATGTCCACAAAAGGGGTCACCAACCCCACACCCCCACACCACCCCTCCAGAGATTATGTCCCCAAAGTGTCTCCCACCCACCCCCAGGCACACAACCCCCCAAGAGGACTATGTCCCCAACAGGGTCACCAACCCACCCCCACCACCCACCATCCCCCACCAGAAACAATGTCCCCATAAGGATCACCTACCCAAACCCCCACACCACCCCCCCAGAGACTATGGTCCCCAAAAGGGTCACCCACCACCCCCACACCCAACCCCCCCAGAGACTATGTCCCCAAAATGGTCACCACCCACCCCACCCACACCACCCCCCAGAAGACTATGTCCCCAAAAGGGTCACCCACCAACCCCCCACACACCACCCTCCAGAGACTATGTCCCAAAATGGTCACCCAACCCACACCCCCCCGACACCCCGCCCAGAGACTATGTCCCCAAAAGGTCACCCACCCACCACCCACACCACCCCCCCAGAGACTATGTCCCAAAAGTGTCATCCCACCCACCACCCCACACCACCCCCCCAGAGACTATGTCCCAAAAGGGTCACGCCACCACACCCACCACACCACCCCCCAGAGACTATGTCCCAAATGTGTCACCCACCCAACACCCCAACACCACCCCCCCAGAGACTATGTCCCCAAAAGGGTCACCCAACCCACCACCCCCACACCACCCCTCCCAGAGACTATGTCCCAAAAGTGTCACCACCCACCCCCCAGCACCCACCCCCCAAGAGGCTATGTCCCAAAAGGGTCACCAACCCACCCCACCCACACCACCCCCCCAGAGACTATGTCCCCAAAAGGTCACCCACCCACCCCCACACACCACCACCCCAGAGACTATGTCCGCAAAATGGTCACCCACCCCACACACCACACCACCCCCCAGAGGACTATGTCCCCAAAAGGGTCTCCAAACCACCCCCCCACACACCCCATCCAGAGACTATGTCCCCAAAAGGGTCACCACCCACCACCCCGCACCACCCCCCAGAGACTGTGTCCCCAAATCGGTCACCCACCCAATCCCCCACACCACCCCCCCAGAGACTATGTCCCCAAAAGTGTCATGCACTCACACCCCCACACCACCCCACCAGAGACTATGTCCCCAAAAGGGTCACGCACCCACACCCCCACACCACCCCCCCAGAGACTATGTCCCCAAAAGTGTCACCCACTACCACCCCCATACCACCCCCCCAGAGACTATGTCCCCAAAAGGGTCACCCACCCACCCACCCACACCACTCCCCAGAGACTATGTCCCCAAAACGTTCACACACCCACCCCACCCACACCACCCCCCCAGAGACTATGTACCCAAAAGGGTCACCCACCCACCCCACGCACACCACCCCCCTAGAGACTATGTCCCCAAAAGGGTCAACCACGAAAAACACCACACCACCACCCCAGAGACTATGTCCCCAAAAGGGTCAACCACCCACCCCCCCACACCACGCCCCCAGAGACTATGTCACCAAAATGGTCACCCACCCACCCTCCCACACCTCCCCCCCAGAGACTATGTCCCCAAAAGGGTCAACCACTAAAAACACCACACCACCACCCCAGAGACTATGTCCCCAAAAGGGTCAACCACCCTCCCCCCCACACCACGCCCCCAGAGACTATGTCACCAAAATGGTCACCCACCCCACCCCCCCACACCATCCCCCAGAGACTATGTCCCCAAAATGGTCAACCCCACCACCCCCCACACCACCTCCGAGACTATGTTCCCAAAAGGGTCACCCACCCACCCCCCCACACCCCCCCCCAGAGACTATGTCCCCAAATGGTCTCCCACCCACCCCCGCACACCAACACCCCAGAGACTATGTCCCCAAAAGGTCACCAACCACCCCACCCACACCACCCCCCCAGAGACTATGGCCCAAAAGGGTCACCCACCACCCCCCCACACCCCCCCCCCAGAGACTAAGTCCCCAAAAGGGTCACTCACCCACCCCCCCACACCTCCCCCCCAGAGTCTATGTCCCCGAAAGGTCACCCACCCAACCCCACCCAACAACCCCCCCAGAGACTATGTCCCCAAAATGGGCACCCACCCAACCCCCACACCACCCCCCAGAGACTATGTCCCCAAAATGGTCACCCACCCACGCCCCCAGCACCTCCCCCCCAGAGACTATGTCCCCAAAAGGGTCACCCACCACAAACCCCCACACCACCCCCCCAGAGACTATGTCCCCAAATGCGTCACCCACCCATCCCCCCACCCCACCCCCCAGAGACTATGTCCCCAAAAGGGTCACCCACCCACACCCACACCACCCCCCAGAGACTATGTCCCCAAAAGGTCACCCACCCACACCCCCACACCACCCCCCAGAGACTATGTCCCCAAAAGGGTCACCCACCCACACCCCCACACCCCCACCCTCCTGAGACTATGTCCCCAAAAGGGTCACCCCCCCACACCCCCACACCCCCACCCTCCTGAGACTATGTCCCCAAAAGGGTCACCCACCCCCCGCCCCAACCCCCCCAGAGACTATGTCCCCAAAAGGGTCACCCACCCACCCCCACACACCACCCCCCAAGACTATGTCCCCAAAAGGTCACCCACCCACACCCCCACACCACCCCCCCAGAGACTATGTCCCCAAAAGGTCACCCACCCACCCCCCCACACAACCCTCCTGAGACTATGTCCCCAAAAGGGTCACCCACCCACCCCCACACCACCCCCCAGAGACTATGTCCCCAAAAGGTCACCCACCCACACCCCCACACCACCCCTCCAGAGACTATGTCCCCAAAAGGGTCACCTACCCACACCCCCCACACCACACCTCAAGGAGACTATGTCCCCAAAAGGGTAACCTCCCCAAACACCCCACACACCCTCCTGAGACTATGTCCCCAAAAGGGTCACCCACCCACCCCACACACACCACCCCCCAGAGACTATGTCCCCAAAAGGTCACCCACCCAACACCCCACACCACCCCCCCCGAGACTATGTCCCCAAAAGGGTCACCCACCCACCCCCCCACACCACCACCCCAGAGACTATGTCCCCAAAAGGGTCACCCACCCGCCGCCCCAACCCCCCCAGAGACTATGTCCCCAAAAGGGTCACCCACCCACCCCCCCACACCACCCCCCCAGAGACTATGTCCCCAAAAGGGTCACCCACCCACACCCCACACCACCCCCCGCCGGAGACTATGTCCCCAAAAGGGTCACCCACCCACCCCCCACCACCCCCCCCGAGACTATGTCCCCAAAGTGTCACCCACTCACACCCACACACCACCCCCCCAGAGACTATGACCCAGAAGGGTCACACACCCACCTCTCCCCCAGGCCACCCCCCCAGGAAACTATGTCCCCAAAAGGGTCTCCCGCCCACATTCCCACACCACCACCACCCAGAGACTATGTCCCCCAAGAAGGTCACCCACCCACACCCCACACGACCCCCCAGAGACTATGTCCCCAAAAGGGTCACCAACCACCCCCCCAACACCATCCCCCAGAGACTATGTCCCCAAAAGGGTCACCCACCCACCACCCCACCCCCCCCCCCCCCGAGACTATGTCCCCAAAAGGGTCACCCAACCACACCCCCACACCACCCTCCCAGAGACTATGTTTCCAAAAGGGTCACCCACCCAACCCCCACACCTCCCCCCAGCGACTATGTCCCCAAAAGGGTCACCCACCACCCCCACACACCACCCCCCAGAGACTATGTCCCCAAAATTGTCTCCTACCCACCCCCCCACACCACCCCCCCAGAGACTATGTCCCCAAAAGGTCACCCACCCAACCCCCCACACCACCCCCCCAGAGACTATGTCCCCAAAAGGTCACCCACCCACCCCCCCCCACACCCCCCCCCAGAGACTATGTCCCCAAAAGGGTCACCCACCCACCACACCACCCCCCCTGAGACTATGTCCCCAAAAGGGTCACCCACCCACCCCCCACACCACCCCCCCGAGAATATGTCCCCAAAAGGATCACCCACCCACACCCCCACACCACCCCCCCAGAGACTATGTCCCCAAAAGGGTCACCCACCCACCCCACCCACACCACCCCCCCAGAGACTATTTCCCCAAAAGGGTCACCCACCCCCCCCCACACCACCCCCCCAGAGACTATGTCCCCAAAAGGGTCACCACCCCACACACCACCCCCCCAGAGACTATGTCCCCAAAAGGGTCACCCACCCACCCCCCACACCACCCCCCAGAGACTATGTCCCCAAAAGGGTCACCCACCCACTCCCACCCACACCACCCCCCCCCAGAGACTAAGTCCCCAAATGGTCACCCACCCACACCAACCCCCCCTGAGACTATGTCCCCGAAAGGGTCCACCCAACCCACCCCACCAAAACAACCCCCCAGAGACTATGTCCCCAAAAGGTTCACCCACCCACCCCACCCACACCACCCCCCCAGAGACTATGTCCCCAAAAGGGTCACCCACCCACACCCCCACACCACCACCACAGAGACTAGTCCCAAAAGGGTCTCCCACCCACCCCCCCACATCCCACCCCCCAGAGACTACGTCGCCAAAAGGGTCACCCACCCACGCCCCCCGCACCACCCCCCGAGAGACTATGTCCAGCAAAAGGGGCTCCCACCCACCCCACCACACACAACCCCCCCAGAGACTATGTCCCCAAAATGATCACCCACCCACCACCCCCACACCACCCCACAGAGACTATGTCCCCAAAAGGAGTCACCCACCCCCCCCACACCCACACCACCTCCTGAGACTATGTCCCCAAAAGGGTCACCTACCCACACCCCCAACCCCCCCCGAGACTATGTCCCCAAAAGGTTCACCTACCCACACACCCCACACCACCCTCCTGAGACTATGTCCCCAAAAGGGTCACCTACCCAACCCCACCCACCAACACGCCTGAGACTATGTCCCCAAAAGGGTCACCCACCCACCACCCCCACACCCCCCCCCCAGAGACTATGTCCCCAAAATGGTCACCCACCCACCCCCCCACACCACCCCTCCTGAGACTATGTCCCCAAAATGTCACCCACCCACCCCCCCACACACCACCTCCTGAGACTATGTCCCCAAAAGGGTCACCCACCCACCCCACCCACACCACCCCACCAGAGACTATGTCCCCAAAAGGGTCACCCACCCACCCCCCCACACCAAACCCCCAGAGACTATGTCCCCAAAAGGGTCACCCACCCACCCCCCCACACCACCCCCCCAGAGACTATGTCCCCAAAATGGTCACACACCCACACCCCCACACCACCCCCCCAGAGACTATGTGCCCAAAAGGGTCACCAACCCACACCCCCACATACCACCCCCAGAGACGATGTCCCCAAAAGGGTCACCTACCCAACCACCCACACCCCCACCAGAGACTATGTCCCCAAAAGGGTCACCCACCCACCCTCCAACACCACCCCCCCAGATATTCTGTCCCAAAAATGGTCAACCACCGACCCCCCCACACCACCGCCCCAGAGTCTATGTCCCCAAAAGGGTCACCCAACCACCCCCCTCACCACCCCCACAAGAAACTATGTCCCCATAAGGGTCACCTACCCACCACCCCACACCACCCCCCCAGAGACTATGTCCACAAAACGGTCACCCAACGATCCCCCCACACCACCCACACAGAGACTATGCCCCTAAATGGTCACCCACCCCAGCCCCAGACCACCCCCCCAGAGACTATGTTCACAAAACGTCACCCAACCATTCCCCCACACCACCCCCCAGAGACTATGTCCCCAAAAGGGTCACCCACCGACACCCCCAGACCACCCCCCTAGAGACTATGTCCCCAAAAGTGGTCACCCAACCAACCCCCCACACCACCCCCTCAGAGACAATGTCCACAAAAGGGTCACCACCCACACCCGCCACACCACCCCCTCCAGAGATTATGTCCCCAAAAGTGTCTCCCACCCACCCCCAGCACACAACCCCCCAGAGGACTATGTCCCCAAAAGGGTCACCAACCCACCCCACCCACCCACCCCCCCAGAGACTATGTCCCCAAAAGGATCACCCACCCAAACCCCCACACCACCCCCCCAGAGACTATGTCCCCAAAAGGGTCACCCACCACCCCCACACACCAGCACCCCAGAGACTATGTCCCCAAAATGGTCACCCACCCACACACCCACACCACCCCCCCACAGACTATGTCCCCAAAAGGGTCTCCAAACCATCCCCCCACACAACCCCTCCAGAGACTATGTTTCCAAAATGTTCACCCACCCACACCCCCAGACAACCGCCCTAGAGACTATGTCCCCAAAAGGGTCACCAACCCACACCCCAACACCACCCCCCCAGAGACTATGTCCCCAAAAGTGTCTCCCACCCACCACCCGCACACAACCCCCCCAGAGACTATGTCCCCAAAGGGTCACCAACCCACCCCACCCAGACCACCCCCCCAGAGACTATGTCCCCAAATGTGTCACCCAACCAGACCCCCACACCACCCCCTCGGAGACAATGTCCCCAAAATGGTCACCTAACCAACACACCGACGCCCCCCTCCAGAGATTATGTCCCCAAAAGTGTCTCCCACCCACCCCCAGCACACAACCCCCCAAGAGTCTATGTCCCCAAAAGGGTCACCAACCCACCCCACCCACACCACCCCCCCAGAGACTATGTCCCCAAAAGGGTCACCCACCCACCCCCACACACCACCACCCCAGAGACTATGTCCGCAAAATGGTCACCCACCCACACACCCACACCACCCCCCCCGAGACTATGTCCCCAAAAGGGTCTCCAACCCCCCCCCCCCAACAACCCCTCCAGAGACTATGTCCCCAAAAGGGTCACCAACCCACCACCCCGCACCACCCCCCCAGAGACTGTGTCCCCAAATCGGTCACCCACCCAATCCCCCACACCACCCCCCCAGAGACTATGTCCCCAAAAGTGTCATGCACTCACACCCCCACACCACCCCACCAGAGACTATGTCCCCAAAAGGGTCACGCACCCACACCCCCACACCACCCCCCCAGAGACTATGTCCCCAAAAGTGTCACCCACTAACACCCCCATACCACCGCCCCAGAGACTATGTCCCCAAAAGGGTCACCCACCCACCCCACGCACACCACTTCCCAGAGACTATGTCCCCAAAACGTTTCACACACCCACCCCACCCACACCACCCCCCCTTCAGAGACTATGTACCCAAAAGGGTCACCTCCCCACCCACCCCACGCACACCACCCCCCTAGAGACTATGTCCCCAAAAGGGTCAACCACGAAAAACACCACACCAACACCCCCTGAGACTATGTCCCCAAAAGGGTCAACGACTCACCCCCCCACACCACCCCCCCAGAGACTATGTCACCAAAATGGTCACCCACCCACCCCCCACACCTCCCCCCCCAGAGACTATGTCCCCAAAAGGGTCAACCCACTAAAAACCCCACACCACCACCCAAGAGACTATGTCCCCAAAAGGGTCACCACCCACCCCCCCACACCACGCCCCAGAGACTATGTCACCAAAATGGTCACCCACCCACCCTCCCCACACCACCCCCCGAGACTATGTCGCCAAAATGGTCACCCACCCCCCCCCCACACCACCTCCCCGAGACTATGTCCTAAAAGGGTCACCCACCCACCCCCCACACCTCCCCCCCAGAGACTATGTCCCCAAACGTGTCTCCCACCCACCCCGCACACACACCCCCCAGAGACTATGTCCCCAAAAGGTCACCCACCACACCCCCACCCCACCACCCCCCAGAGACTATGTCCCCAAAAGGTCACCCACCCACACCCCCCACACCACCCCCCCCGAGACTATGTCCCCAAAAGGGTCACACACACCCACCCCAACCACCCCCCCAGAGACTATGTCCCCAAAAGGGTCACCCACCCACCAAACCCCCCCGAGACTATGTCCCCAAAAGGGTCACCCCACCCAACCCCACCCGAGACTATGTCCCCAAAAGGGTCAACTACCCACCCCACACACCACCCACCTCCTGAGACAATTTCCCCAAAAGGGTCACCCACCCACCCCCCACACCACCCCCCAGAGACTATGTCCCCAAAAGGTCACCCACCCACCCCCCACACCACCCCCCCAGAGACTATGTCCCCAAAAGGGTCACCCACCCACCCCCCACACCACCCCCCAGAGACTATGTCCCCAAAAGGGTCACCCACCCACCCCCCCACACCACCCCCCCAGAGACTATGTCCCCAAAAGGGTCACCCACCCAAACCCCCACACCACCCCCCTGAGACTATGTCCCCAAAAGGGTCACCCACCCAACCCCCACACCACCCCCCCAGAGACTATGTCCCCAAAAGGGTCACCCACCCACACCCCACACCACCCCTCCAGAGACTATGTCCCCAAAAGGGTCACCCAATACCCACCCACACACACCACCCCCAGAGACTATGTCCCCAAAAGGGTCTCTTACCCACCCCCCACACACCACCCCTCCTGAGACTATGTCCCCAAAAGGGTCACCTACCCACCCCACCACACCACCCCCCCCCCAGAGACTATGTCCCCAAAAGGGTCACCCACCACCACCACAACCCACCCCGAGACTATGTCCCCAAAAGGGTCACTCACCCCCCCCATCCCCCCCGAGACTATGTCCACAAACGTGTCACCCACCCCCCAACCCCACCCGAGACTATGTCCCCAAAAGGGTCAA